>NW_026057577.1:46219285-46260313 GCF_023721935.1 Panthera uncia | reverse complement strand
GGGGGGGAGGGTGGATGATGGGTATTGAGGAGGGCACCTTTTGGGATGAGCACTGGGTGTTGTATGGAAACCAATTTGACAATAAATTTCATATATTCAAAACAAAAACAAAATACATGTCCGTGTATAGTATGTGTGCTGTGCAATTGTGCAATCTTAATCTACACCAAAAGGAAACTAGCAGTTTGGGACAAAGTACTACTTTTATTAATGATGGGATTAATGTTGGTCTTATAACCATAAGATGGTTATGTATCATAAAAATTTAATGCTACTTTGTATGAAACTTTCAGGAGCATACATGCAAAATAGCTGTTGACTCAAAACTTACTCTAAAAAGCTTACCCTTCCCACACTTGTCTGTATGGAGTATCCAATGAAGACGGTTAAGTTTTGTTTGGTGTCTTTAAAAATACTATAAGGTAGACTCCCCAGTCATGGCAATCCTCCCTACAACCATTCATTACCAATTACTTTTTGTTGGCAAGTTCAATCTGGGCCTGTCATGCCCCTGGTAGTTCCAGGGGTCCACCTTTAATCTCTTCATCTCCCACAAGAAAAAAAAAAAAACTTGTCTAAAGTTTTTATAAAGTATTAATTATAACTTAATAAAGTTTTTATTAATTTCCTGAGGACCATAACCCACCTCATAAATTAATTCACTCATTCTTCAGCATCAATGCCACGATACAATGGAATGCTACTGTTAAGAGTTTAACTGTATTTTCCCCAAAGATGTTGAGGTCCTAACCTAATTCTCTGCAGCTGTGAATATGATCTTAATGGGAAATACAGTCTTGGCACATAATCAAATGAAAATGAGGTCATCAGGATGAGTCCTCATGCCATATGATTGGTGTCCTTGTGAAAGGGGGAAATTTGGACACAGGGACAGGCATGTCTGCAGAGAAGACAATTTGAAGGGACCCAGGGAGAAGATGGCCATCTGCAAGCCATAGAGAGAGGTATGGGACAGATCCTTCCTAAAAAGGAACCAATCCTGCTGACCCCTTGATTTGAGACTTTCTGGCCTCCAGAACCATAAGACAATAAATTCCTGTTGGTAAAGCCACCCAGTGTGTGGTACTTCACTGTGGTAGCCCTAGCAAGCTAATACAGACACAATCAGAGGAGGTAAGGCCCAAGTAATTTTTTTTTACTCATATCAAACTTAAGAGAATTAGCTATACTTTTATTCTTATAAAAGTTGACCAGATTCTAGGTTATTCTAATAATAATGTCACTCACAGTATTTGCATTCTGAGATGCTTTTATAGAATGAAGGTAAAGAGTACAGGTCCAGCTGGCATCAGACACAAACCTGACTCTATCAGTAAGAGGGACACAGAAACATCCTTCATCAAAGGTCTTATAGATCCTTCATCAAAGGTCTTAAAGAAACAGGGGTTGAGAATTCCAAAATATTGATACAAAACTATTATTAATTTGCTAATGCATTTACCAACCCTTACTAAAGGGGACCTAAGTATGTACATAAAGAGACCTCACCTTAACCCCTTCCTCTAATGGAGAAATTTCTGAGACTGAAAGCAGGTCGGTGTTCTGAGGAAGAAAGTCCTCCCAGGAACCCTTCAAATGGACTCCACAGTCAGCCATCAACTCCATCTACATTAATAGTGGGCTCTGAAAATGAGTTTCTACGCCCAAAGGCACAAAAACAGAAACATAATGGCTGAAACTATGGTCACAACTCCCATTTATTGAATCATAACATTTTAGAGCCTGGAGAGACCTAGGAGGCTCATATTTTATAAGAAAGAAGTGAAACCGAGAGGTACTTCGCCAAGGTTGCCATCTGTGGAGAAATTCAACCTTGCTTCTGGGTTTCTTACATTCTCACTTCAATCGGCAGTAATGGAGTTTATGAACCTGATCACGACTACTAGTCACCTGAACAACTTTTATAAAAGTGCAAATTTCCAGGGCCCAATCTTAAAAGTTCTGATTCAAATCTCAAGTTTGGCTCAGAGATCTGTAGAAAACCTCTTGGGAGGTTTGGCCATGTGGCTAGGTTTGAGAACCACTGTGGAAACGATTCTGTCCACAGACCTATTATCTTTGGTCTGCTTCTAATTCCACTTGGATTCAGCACCACGTGATGGTTATCTTCTCTCACCCTGAGAAAGATGCTTAGAGCCACGTGGACCTGCTTATCCTGCCCAACACTCTCACAATGAGCCTCACACTATAGAAGCCACTCCCTTCCACCCCTGGGCACGTTCTAAGTCCACAGAGTATTTTAGAGCTGAAGGGGAAAAGCAAAGCCAAAATTTCTTAAAACAACCTTTCTGAATATTCTCATATCATACTCTTTGGTTTCTGTTCTTTCATGTGCCTGGATGCAGTCATTTTGCAGCCTCACAAGAAGCCATCTGCCCATTCACCAAGGGCGAGATGATTTATGTTGTGAAAGCTATAATAAATACAGGTTTCATTTATCTTCTATCGTTGCTGGGTCTCTTAGGGACAGGAGACTTGATTTTAAAACAAAACGAAAACAAACCAAAACAAAAAATTAATAAAGCTATGGCCTAGTGAATCACAATTACTTCTAAAATGGGATAGTTCACACTGGGACACAGGGTTTCCTGGGGATGTGGAGACAGGGGAGGACACTGGAGAAAGCAGAACTAAGGACTCTGGAGCTGGAAGTATCTGGTGCTAGTGGTTTTGAGTGTGGGGGATATAAACTACAAGTTGTGTGACGAGCAGAAGCTTGGGTCTAACTTCCAGACATCTATGCCTGAGCTTTCTCACTCTCACACTTCATCCCATGCAACACTGAAAAGTTTAACATACTGAAACTCTTCAACTTAAGAGGCATGGTCATACTGGGGGTTTCACCCTTGGAACACTTCTTCCTCATCCCCACTCTACCTCCTTAGGTGAGACTCTTATCAACTATCAACCACTTCAGGAGCCCCTAACCTCTTTCTTGCCTCTTGATTCATCCAGACTCATGCCCTTGCAGCAATACCCTTACCATTTAAGATCTTTTCTCCCAGTGTCTGCAGCTCCCACACTCCACAGTGATCACAAGGCTTCGGGGAAACTGGAACCACCTCCTTTGGGCACTCGTTTGTAGATTCCTCCTCTAGAATACAGGTTCCTGTCAACTGTACAGCCTTTAATAATGCCAGGGTTTTTTCTGCCAAATTGGAGAACCAGAGGAAGATGTGGAACAGTCATGTTTGGAACTCTTCCTAGTTTGTCTGTCTCTCTTGGGAAGCCCTACTTATATGCAAGCAGGGAGTGGCGCTTTTTTTTTTTTTTTTTTTGAAATTTGTGCTTCAGAGTTTAGAGTTGGCCTTTTCCCTTTGTTTTCATCCCTGAAACATGAGACTAGCTGGGTTCAGGGCCAGACAGTGTGATTAGTACTAAATTCAACTTCACAGTCCTTCAGGTCTCTTCAGGAACTGCATTCTGAACCAAAATTGTCCCATCTTTTCAGTAATGAAATAGATACACCCAATTTTTATATTGACATTCTGTCTGACTTCAGGTTTCATGAGTTCATGACAAAATACATTGATAACAAGCAAAGCGTCTTCTGACTCAGAGACATGCTGCACAAAGCACCTCATGAATATGAATCTGTGGAATTTCTGGTCAAACACTTTCCCAGTCCTTCAGTATCACAGTAGAAGAGGGATAAACCTTCCAGCACTCTGGTATTGGCTCCCCAAGAAGTGATTCAGGGATTCAAAAGCTTAACTACAAGATGCCAGAGAAATCCAAGTCACTGATCTTTCTCTTAAGGACGTCTATCAACAGAGCCTAAGAGGCACAGACACACCTATCACTTGTCTTAGAACATCACAGAAAGCTCTCAAATACCTGCAATGTGGGGACACTCTTCCTCCTGCCTGTGGCTTAGGAAGCCAGCAGTGATCAAGCAAAAGCCAATTTTCCAGCTGCCTCAGGGCCCCAGGGCCATGTTAGGAGTACAAAGTCCTCAATTTCTTGGCTTTCAAGGACTACCACAAAGGAAGAAGAATTACAGAATTCTCCCCTCAATGACTTTTCCTATTTTCTACCCCCAGTTACTTCTACATGGACAAATATACACAACACAGCACTATCCCTAAATCAGACCTTATGAATCATAGAGCATAAGTCAACATGAAGGCTAGAGTAATCTCAATCCATTTGGTAACTACTCATCTTTGGAGTATAAACCATTGAAATAGTTAGATAGATATGTAGATGGTGGTATGTAGATAGATGATAGATAGATAGATAGATAGATAGATAGACAGATAAAGTATATAATATTGCTAAGGAATCCAGCATTTTTCTACTTCAACCATTTCTCTAACTCTGCAGATTTGTCTCCAACTTTAAGAGTCACCTTTCTGGGACTGATCTCTTCTCTGTGGTCATTAAGCCACTGATTACATAGTTATGTTGGAATCTTCCAAGGCTGTCTCAGAAATTTGTTCTTTTAACCCTACCAATTTTCTATCTAGGTCTTTGCTAGTATGCTTCTATGATTCTACTCATTGGCAGCATGAGGCCAGTCTTCTGTTCAAAGGAGATGGTGCATAGAAAAGTTTCCTCCTCTTGAAGCCACCAGGGAGGTCTCCTCATTCAGGCCCAATTCCCTGAGACGCTCTGAGGAAATATCTCAGCTTTATTCTCTACCATCAAACATCTTCTACAATCCTAATGTAGATATGAACGTTGCTTTCATTCTGAAACCTAACTTAGGCCAGCTCTTGGGTTCTATTATTATTCTCCTGCTCTGTTTTTCTCCCTTAGATAATGACTCCCTCATCCAAATTAACTTTCACAAATACCTTAATTTACAAAAGCTATAAATAAAATTCCATCAATGGGAGTGGAGATGATATCTGAACAAGGCACACTGGTAAGAATTGGTGTCCTGACCTTCACTAGGCTTCTTCCAATTCCCCAAAAGTAGCTAATTGCCTCTGACAGATTAGCCAAGGGCTTGCTTCTGGACAGCAAGAAATCAAGGCCCTCTGAATTATTCCAACTAAAAATCAAGAAGCATACAACAACGAATGAAGTTAAATTCATGCATTCTTAAGAAGAAGGGAAACTTCAATCATTCTGTGCTTTGGAAAATTCATGAATAAATAAATATGTTAATGCAAATAGCTCCTACCTCAGAAATGGATTTGTAAGAGGGTGCCCTGTCCTTAAACTAAACTGCATTCTAAAGCAACTCTCCCACCTGACAGTCTATCTGGTAGAATCAGTGACTAGGAATGACCTTTACTCAGTCTGTAATCTGGACATGTAATTGATGACACCTCCAAAAGGATACTAACATCTGACTAGGTACTATTACATTTTTAAGGTAATTTGTGTTGTAATGGTTGATTTAAAAACATGTACAAGCAAGCTTATGCAGTATTGAATATAATCACTTGTTCGCATTCTCAAATCTAAAAGAAGCAGAAGAGGTTTTTAAAACTCAATACACAATCCTAAACCTAACGGACCACTCATTGGAACCTACAATCCCAACATGGTTCTCAGCAGAGCTGGGTTAAAATGGAAGGATCTAGGCTACCCCCACCGAACTCTGAGAAAATGTTATGTGTCAGAGGAAAGGAAGGCTACAAAGCTGTCCCAGTGACCAAGAAACTAGAGTCCAAGACAGTTTTACAATGAACCAAGTTCTATGTTAGAGGAGAAGGAGATTCAGGTGTAAACACCAGTCCTATTTTATTTTTCTCCTCTCTTTAAGTGTGTTGTTCACAGCAGCCTGGAACTGAGGAGCATTCTGTGAGCCTGGTGACTCAGAGGAGCAGCAGTAGGAGATGTGACAGGCTGAGAGGACAGCACAAAGCACAAGGTGAGGGATCTTTCTGAATGGCATGTGTCCTGGCTTGTAAGGCAAGAAAAACAGGGGGTTAGTTTTATTCAACAAATAATTCTAGGGACAGTTACTTTATAGACCCCTGTGCCTTGGTACATTCTTGGGTAAAATGAGTGTGGAGAGGAGGGTTTTAGGGCAAAAGGGATGACTTTTCTTCCAACTACATGATACACTGATGAAACAGGGGCAGTTTTGGGGATCAGAGGCACTCACCTGGCCTGGACTGGGCCAAATGACTAGGGTGACAGGAGGATACCTTAAGCTTCTGGCCATCCCAGGGCCTACAAAACTAGCATTGCCTGGGTCCTGGAACGACTAACTCTGTCTTTAACCACACAACAGAGGTAGGACTCAAGGGCTCAAGGGGTGCCACAGCAATTTCAAAAGTACAAAAGTCAAATTCAATTTACTTTTAAACATTCATAGAGGCCATTTATCAATTTGGGAGCTGGTGGGAATTTGTGAAAGCGAATGGAGGCACAGGGGACAGAGAGAAGGCTATATTCATGGGACAGTCCAAAAATGAGTACTTTCATATTAAATAGGCTAACTCAAATGCCAACCCTCCACAGCCATTGAATCAGATGCAATGTTATATTTATGATATCCTTGTTAATTTCACCCATAGAGACTGATTTTTATCAACCTACATTCCAGATTACATTTTCTAAATTTTATAATCTGGATTCTGTCATTGTAAATCAGAAGCCCACACATTCAAACATCACTTAATCATTAATGACTCACGCGGGTATAATTTAAAGCACATATACATGATTTAACTTTGCTTTCAGTACACAATGGAGATGAGTAAACTTCGCAAAGCTCTCATTTTTACAGAAGTAGCAATCCATGCTACTTTAACAACAGCTGTCTAATAAATGAAAATGAAGCAATAAATATAGTTGTAACATCTATCAGGTAAGAAAAATGTAGAATCATGTGCAGATATGGTTTATTGTCATGACTCGTCATTTTCCCAACCCTCTTCATAAAAAGACCTAAATGAAATGTTAATTCAGAGTTCAGACCAAAATCTTCCTAAGCAAAAATTCTAACTCTTGTTTTTTGGTTCATAGGAAAAGCCAGACACCAACATCACTGATAACTAGGGTGTGATGGTAAGAGATGAGCCTTTTCCTCACTGCCAGGAATGTGAGATCCAGGTGTCAGCTGTTGCATACTTGAGTCTCCAGCTGGAATTTCTAGAAGATAATGGGTATAAATGTACTTAGCACATAACTCAGCAGGCATTCCATAGCTATTAGTTTCTTGTCCCATCCTCCTTCCAAAATTACTAACTCACCTGATCATAATTAAGTCATGTTTCCTTAAGGCATTGGAGCTTGAAATGAAATATGAACAAACCCAATGTTGAAAAAAATAGGCATAAACAAGAAGAGCCAACTATTCCCCAACTCTTCTAAGTGTCCTGTGCCTATTAAAACCATTTTCCTTGGCTCTAATACCTGTCTGCCAGCAGGTCACCATCACGGTCCTCTGCATCCTCTCTACACAACATTATGCCTCTATCATCAGCCTCTCCCACGTTAGCCTTGCAGGGATCCACAGGGGACTGCTATGGATCCAAGTATCATCATTTAGAAGGGAAACATTCACTCCCAAGTGCTATCAAGTACCATGACAGAAAGAATAGTACAGAATGGCACTACCTTTAGGATAAGTATATAGGTCATTATTTTTAACGTCACTTAGCTATAATAACGAAAGGAGGGAAAATATATACTCTATAGCTCTACCAGGTGGCCTTATCTTATTTACTGTGCTTCCCAGTATCATCTATCTTTTATCATAGATGACTGATTAAAAACCTATGTATACTCTGCTTTACAAGCATTGATTTCTTTATTACTAATGAATGCTCTAATGCACAAAGTTCCAGTTTTCTTTAAAAGAAATATTGCAAAACATTAATACTTCACTGTTGTGGGAAACTTCATAAAATAAACGTCCCCACTGCGTTCTATAGTGGCCTCTATTATGTTTCATACCTCTCATATAAACTTTCTCATGCATTCATTCAACAAAAATTTACTATCTACCCTGTACCATGTACTGTACCCACCAGATACTGAAGTCACGAGAGTGCATAAGACAGATATGGTCCCACAGAAATTACATTCTAATAAGAAGGACTAAAACTAAGCAAGCTAAAACTCTTCTTAAAGTCTCTGAAAAGATGAGCAGGGTGTTATGTTGCTTATTAATAATGAAACTGGAAGAAGAGGACCTAAGAGAGACAGAGCAGCGAGAAAGGTCACTTTGAGCAGGTGACCTATGATCTAACACTTGAAGGACAAGAACAAGGAGCTATAGAATGAGCTGGAAAAGAATATCTCAGAGAGTGGGAATGACTAGTGAACTCTGCCTCAGAAAACACCATGAACCTTAACTACTGCACTGAGGAAGGAAGGCTATCTGGTTCAGACATGACTACAATTCTGTTTTCCTGAGGTCCTCTTCTGGCAGCCCCGGTGTACCATTCAGGAACACACAACTGCACCATGACTCAGGTACGTTCTCACACCACCTTTGAAGACCCTCCGTGTGGTGTCCATCAAGTCCCCACCCACAGTTTAATCTCTCATGTGTAAAGAACTCACTAAAAGGTGACAGCAAAAATTAGTCATACTGACCTTGCTTTCGGAAACAAAATCAGAATGCATGGCTAACACAGTAGTTTTCAAGCTGTGCTCTGCAAAGACAGAGGTTCACTCAGACCATTTTCATATGAGGTCAATAAAGTGGGGTGCCACCTAACTATTATCATTTTCACCTATCTAAGACATACAGTCAGTTCAAGATTTCATATAATATAAGAGTTTGGTAAGTAAAAGGGATATGAAAATCATGGTATCCAGCCTGTTCTAAGACTGAATCCAAGTCTTTTAAATGAATCCAAGTCTCCCAAGTATGGGAAGGACCAATAGATCCTCCAGACCACCTCCTACTTTTCTATTCACTAAACCTAAATCTCTTCTTTCCTGTGATCCCAACTCATACCGCATTTTGGCATCAGATCTTGCACCCAGTTCTCTGCCTAGTCTATAAGCTATTTGATGAGCCAACTTCTTCCTCCTTACTGTGGGACCCCCCCCCCAAAAAAAAAGGAAAAGAAAAAGAAAAAAAACCTTAAAACTAAAGTACAGAGATCATTAATCCAATCCAGAAACAAACATTTCTGACATCGATTCTAAGTATGTTACTGATTTTCTATAAGGAAAAAAAAAATGGTAAAAATAAGAAAAGTTCAAAAAATATTAATAATTCAGCTTGTCAGCTTTTCAACACAAATATGTGAAAATAGGCAATGCAATCCAAACACAAAATACATCAAAATATATACTATAATCTCTTATTGTGACCCTCTCTTTTATTGGAATATATCTCCCTTCTACTATCTCTTTACCCTGAAAGGAAAAAAAAAAGGACAAAATTAAGGATTGAAGAAGGAAAAATACAAAGACTGAAAAGAGTAGAAAAAGAGAGTGGGACTGTTTACAGATAGTTTTAAAAAAACAAAAGGTTATCTTTCAAACTTCAAAAAAACCGCTACTTCTAAAAATTGTCAGTTGATTTTCCCACATATATTGTTGTATAGTGAGTTAATATCAAATGTCTACAGAATAAGCATCCTGTAGACAGCATCCAACCCTAATTTTTATGAAAATTTTACTGACTGCATTCCAAGCTCAGATGAACTGGTCCCTGCTGATTTGCAGGCAGCACTACACAGCTTATTGGACTTTCCTTCCAGGGTTAGTTAAAATTAGATGCTAAGAGACCAAGGAACAAGAGGACTCATTTTAACTGTCACAGATATCTGTGCAACCCAGAAAAGACATCTGTATTGTATTAGGTATGTTGGAGGTGCTCATTTAATGTCTTGGTCAAATTTATTTGATTTTGACGAAGTCATCTCCACAATGCGGTTCCCAATCAGAAGTGTCAAATCAAAATCAGCCACCTACATTCTAGCTTACAGTATGGTGCAATGAACAAATAGAATTAAAGTCAGCTAAGTCACCATTGATTAGAGAATTAGTGAAAGCCTCAGGTTCACAAATCAACAGGATTTATATATGCTGTGCAATCTAAAGAAATCATCTGCCATCTAAGTCTAAAATAAACATACTGAACGCTAATACTCAAACTATTCTTTATTTTAATTCTATAGAGCTTAGGAAGCTGATATGTATTCTCAAAAACAAGAGCAGGTATAACTTACTGGCCTATTTGCATATTAGCAGCCCATGGAAGGCTTTTGGTAACCACCATCCATCTGTTCCTTCAACCTGTCAAAACCCAATTAATTAACTGGATTTCCATGGCCTCCTGATACAGAAGACAAATTTATAAATGCATATACAAGAAGATGTTCCCTTGGAATTCTTTGGGAACAAAACATATTAAACCTAAACCACAAACACAAGAAGAGAAATATTCGTTTTTGGTTATCCCTCGGAGCAGATACAATGTTCATTTAACATTTCAGAACTTAATAATAAAGAAAATTAATTTCGTGATCTCCACCTACTTCTTTAAATTCACCTCTGGAGCAACATTGGGGCTCTAGATACGTAGGCAGTGACCTCTTCCAGGAACAGTTTGGAGTGCTTTCCAGTAGAATAAGAAAAAAGTCACCACTCTGAAGAAATTTGGAGGGACACCATCTTTGCAGGCCAAAAAACAAATAACAATTTTACGAGGCAAATAAACTCTTCTAGTTCTACCCCAGGTATGCCTTCCATTCTGATGCTGCCAAATGGCCCTACATTGACTTAGGATAAGGAAGGATTTAGAGGTATTCACATGTCTTTGCCCAGTACGTCCTCCTCGAAAAATGAGATCATGGTGTCCTCCGGTGCAACATTTATTGCTTCACCATGAAAGCAAACCTACATCAAGTTGCTTTATAAACATGGCTCTAATTAGAATTCTATCTGTGTTCATCCTCCTGTAAAATTACATAGAAGTGAGCATGTTTGTTTTTTGTTATAATCACAGTCTTACAGAAGCACAAGATATTTAAAAATATTTAGAAGAATAATGAAATAAGCCCTCATTCTTAATAGCTATTAAAAGACAAATAGATCATAGTGCATAAGTAAATGAGGACTCTTACACAAATATATGTATATCAAATTCATATCAATTCATAAATATTTTATTTGAGAAGTCATATAATCTTGAAATATTAGAATTTTGTATTTCTTTTTATAAATTCTATAATTAGAAGCTAAACTCATCAACCATCCCCATTAAACACAGTGTATCTAGTAAAGTTTATGACAGTAACATATCACAATGATCAATATACGTATGTCTAGTGCTTTGTCTTTCCAGCCACCATAATTACTTTAAAGGCAATATTATAAAACAAGTATTTTCCTTGGGGCACCTGGGTGGCTCGGTCGGTTAAGCGTCTGACTTCGGCTCAGGTCATGATCTCACGGTCCGTGAGTTCGAGCCCCGCGTCGGGCTCTGTGCTGACAGCTCAGAGCCTGGAGCCTGTTTCAGATTCTGTGTCTCCCTCTCTCTCTGCTCCTCCCCTGTTCATGCTCTGTCTCTCTCTGTCTCAAAAATAAATAAACGTTAAAAAAAAAAAAAAAACAAGTATTTTCCTTATAGAAAATCAGTAACATACTTTATCTTGACTACAAATAGAAGGGTTTAGTGAGCCTCGTGGCCTTATCTTTGTGAATTTAATGTGTACACCATGACTATAAATCGTCCACCTGAACACATTACAATTCACTTATATTAATTTGTCTACCCAACAGACAAATGAAATAATTGGTAACTCATAAGTTTTTCTTCTGAGAAAAAAATAACTCATTATTTTATCCAGGAGATGACTGACTGAATCATACTGCATTCATTCCTCCCCTCCAGACGCAGCATATCCATGAATCTTGGAGCTGTCCACGGGACATCAGGAGTGTCATGTTTCCCCATATCCACGCTGACCGCCATGCAAGCTACCACCCTACACTGCTAAGGGAAACTCAGCATGCCTTGTGCCTGAGACTACATGAATTAGACAGTAATTAACTATTATTACAGAAAATACAGACTAAGCTTGAGGGAACAAGTACTAGAAGGTGCGTTTGAATTGGCATTTGGGAGAAGGGATTTGCAGATAAAGGGCAAAGGTTTAGAATATGAGATGCACCCAAAAAAGGACAAATAATGGCTGGACTTCAGGTCAATGTCTTCACTGCCTCATGAAAACTTTATAGTTTCTTACGCAGAAAAAGGATTCCCAATTATAATTAAGTTTGCAGTCAGTACAATTTGCCATTTTCCCTACAGTTGGCCCTTATTGGTGGTCTTTTGACCAAAGAACTTTCTGGGTGAATTGATAATTTATAATATCCTACCAAGTGTCTCTTAGTTTGAATGCTTATTGCTAAGTTATGTCTCCTAGGAAAATAGGGAACAGAAATTATAGGGATCATGCAGACAAAATTCAGCTTGAATGTTGAATGAGAAGCTTTTTCATAGAAGCATAAGCTCAATTGCCCAAGATGTTCTCTTTAGAGTCAGGCTATGCCACAAGCAGAAATAAATCTCTGAATGTGACTGAAGCCCCTAGAGAAGTTACTGTGATAAGTTGCTATCGACTAATGTTAAAATTTTACATACAAATATTCCCAGTTAATACAACTGGTGCTTTTCTAGGCTGGCTGGCTACTCGTTGCCTCTTTTTATTGACATTCATTTAGTCCATTACTAAATTGACGTTATTATTAGAAAGTATTTTAAACTTCAATTTGATTCCTATTTAAGTCCTCTCAACCACTTCAAACACCATGTTAGAATATTTGGTCAATACATTTCCAAGGCAGACCCAAGACATACTTAATAACCCAATGAGTTGAGTATGCATCCAACCATAAAAAGCTTTTTTTTTTTTTTAAGATGGAGAAACACCATGGACAGATATAACAAGTATATTTCTACAGTCATTGTCATTGGTGATCCAATCAAACTGGTCATAAAAAGAGTGAATCTGCAAGAAATGGCAACTAATCAAGAGGAACAGTATGAAAGGCATGAGAAAATAATCTTTAAAAATTAAAAGAGATATGTGTTCTTGTCATATAGTATTAAAAAAGCTATTGAAAGATGTGACCCACCCATTTCAGTAGGGACACTATCAGTAATGGAACCAGTAACTATACTAGATCACACATACTTTGGGAAAGGGATCCAGGATTTGAACTCAAATATGTCTGAGTCCAGATACAGTTCTTTTCCACTGTACGATCCTACCTATTTTGAAAATAGGATGGAAAGTTTTCATTATTCAAAATCTCTGGGAAATTTGCTCAGAGTCCAATTAATATTATCCTATTATATTATACACATTCATTCAATGAACAGTTTTTGAACAACCTGTTGTATGCAGAAGATTCACAAGTCAACTAGCGAAGATATTCAAGAAATTTTGTTGAAAAGATAAATGTTTTCTTGGCTTCCTCTTAGTCGTCTTTATTAGGGCCATTAGGTACCTTCCATACCTTTCATCCATCCTGCCTTAGGCCTTACAACTTTTTTTTTATATTAAACCAGTAGTCCTTTAAGATTCTTGAACTCTACTTACCAACACTTCTGATTGGCTCTCTAGCAAACCTTTTAATGTATACACATCTTTTAATATGCTTCATTTCCTACTTTTTTATGCTCTCATTTCAATTTCTGATTTCCTATCTGCACTGCTGCCTAAGGGAAACTGGAAAAAAAAAAAGCTTTAATTTCCAAAAGCTAACCCTCAACTAATTGTTCCATCTGTACCAGTATCTCCTCAGAAAATTCCAGTGGTGCTGAATTTTTCTGCTAATGGCAGTTCTCCTCTCTCCTGGGGAGAGCCTCCATAAAATAACCTAGTTGACCAGGGGAACAATACTGTGCAAACTGTTTTGGTTACCTGTTTTTCTCCATCTGAATTCAAGTTTTAAAAGGTAATGAGGATCAGAGTGTGCAACTATTACATCCACAGTATTACATCCACAGTCAATAGAGTGATGACAGCTCTCATTCTAATTTAAATATACGTCTCACTTGAGAAGCCTCTGATTCAGTGACAGATAATTACAAATCATTAAATAATAGATGAGACATGCACTTCCTATTTCTTCACTAAATATTTGATTACCAATAAGCAGAAGGTTGAGTTTCACCTGTTCTTCCAAAGAGTACAATATAACATCTAATTAACCTAACAAATTATATGGCAATTCATAAAATCAACAATAACTACTTTTAGCTTGAACACAGTTTTCCCCAGGATGCTTTTCAAGAAGGAAATACCATGGTTTAACAAGTACACCTTATCTTGATATATCAACATTTTATTTTCTATAAACCATAAGGTTAAACCATACGAAATTACTCAAATGTGATTGTTTTAACCTACAAAAATGGCCATTCCACATAATCCAAATTTATGGCACCAGAATGTGCTGATATGTAACCATTTGAAACTTAGAAAATATCAACTTTATATGGTTCAACCTAATCAACAAAAGCCAACTGTCATTATCATTTGCAAAATGCCATTTCCTAGGCTAAGCAATTTTTGTGGATTGTTGCATGTAATTCTCACAACAATCCCAAAACACACAGAACACACGAAGGAACACCACGTAAAAGTGGAGAGGCAGACTGGAATTATGCAGCCACAGGCCAAGGAAACCCAGGACTGCTGGCAACTTCAGAAGCTAAGAGAGGTATGGATCAGATACTCCCTCGGAAGCCCCAGGTGGAACCAACTGGTGACACCTTCATTTCAGACTTATAGCCTCCAGAACAATGAAAGAATAATTTTGTATTGCCTTTAATCCATCCAGTTTATGATAACTTTCTGTGGCAGCTCTAGAAAACTAATGCAGAGAGACGACTGTACTATCAGCCATTGAGTAGGTGGTAAAGACAGGAATTCAATGCCAGCAGACACACCCCAGAGCTCATACTGTAACTTACAATGAGGTACAGTCTCCACAGTCACGTCATCTCATTTTATTTTTATCACATTCTATTAGATAGGCATTAAGGGTTGTATTTTATAAATTGGGAAGCTGAGACTCAGAAAATGAGGCAATTTGCTAGCCAGTAGCAAGATCAGGATTTGAACCCACGTGAAATAATTTCGGTGCACTTTCCACAAAAACCCGACCCACGTTTAGTGATAATCCCCACATAGCTATATTTAGAAAGAAGGCATTTCAGTTGAGTGTTGATTTCTCAAGTAGTTTCTGAAATATGTATTGCATTCCCTGGGGAAGATTTGAGAACTGAGTCAGAGGCTTAGCCATTATCCACCACCTGTGGAAATTTTACTCACTAGCCTAAATTTATGAGAATTTTTCCATTATTCATTTAGAGGATAAATCCAAAGACTGTATTCTGTACAACTACTACAACTGCAACTATTACTCCATTAAAAATTTACTGTTTGTCTTTCAGAACTCCTTAAACATCACCCATAGTAGCCAATGGTCTCAAAGAACACAAGAACTTTGTAATTTTCAGTTTGGCTAGAGACTGACTGTTCTCTTCAGTAGTTCCACAGAGTACAATGAAGTTAAAATTAGAAGAGGTTTGGCTAAGTGTTGATAATAAAAGTGTAGAAGACCACATAATTGTTCAGTAAATAGACTCATACATACACACCCACAAATTCTACAGAAAAATTACATATTCCCACCCATATTGAGGTAGGGCTTAGCTATGTGATTTTCATTGGCCCATGAAACTTTTAGTGGATTTGTCATAGGCAAAGCCTTAGAATCTGCGAGCTGGGCTTGCCCCCTGTGTCCCTGCTACCGCCAAGGAAAGAGCATGCCTAGAGTCACCCAATGATTCCAGAAGAATGAGCAACAAGTGAAGTTCAGGCATGCCTAGCTTAGATCATCTGAGCCTTAGGCAATCTGCAGATGCAAAAGGAAGAAATATAAGGTTATTACTGTATGCCAGAGATATTTTTGTGGTTGATAACTATACTGCATTATGGTAATAGCGACTTAACATAATACAAAAATTTTTAATATTATCATTCTTTAGGGAACTATGTTCTATTAAAAAAGAAATTCTCTAGTCTTCTGAAACTGTTCTTTTCTCCTGCCTCTGAATAACCTTGAGCAACTAAGCCTGTCTTCCAAACGCTTGCATGTTTTTATTTTATTTCTCAATTGTCTGAAAGGCAACATTACAAGACATAAATCCATTGAGAAGAAGGAGAAAAATCCATTTCAAAAGCACTTCAAAATACCAGAAGAGGAGCTCCTAAAAAGGTAAGGTCCAGGTTCAGGATATAATAATGAGGGTACTGATCATTTTGCATGGACTTTCCACAAATCACTAATCTTTCAACTGCTTATTATTTAAGACAAATATCATTATGCAAATTATATGCTTCAGGATTAGTTTCCATTTATTAGATAATAAGGTGCAATTACTTACCTCATGCAATCTAAATTATTCCTGCTGCTTTGCCTATAAGGGAAACTCTCAAATTCATGAATTCCACCTTTATGCTTAGAAGTTAATTAACCAGATTTTGCTTACTATTGCTAAACTGTCTTTATCCACATGTTTTACTTAAAAAAAGAAGTTAAAAATTGTAGACCACTCAGAAGTCTGTTTCTTGCATAAAAGTAATCTTTAAAAAAAAAAAGCGGGGGCGTGTCTGGGTGGCTCAGTCAGGTAAGCATTGGACTCTTGATTTTGATTCAGGTAACAGTTCATGAAATGGAGCCCCACGTCAAGTGCTCTGTGCTGACAGTGCAAAGTCTGCTGGGATTCTCTATCTCCCTCTCTGCCTCTCCCTTGCTTGTGCTTGCTTGCTCTCTTTCTCTCTCTCTCTCTCTGTCTCAAAAATTAAGAAACTTAAAAAAAAAAACTAAACTGTTATAAAATGGTAATTCTTAGGCAGAAATTCTAAGTTTCCATGTCTCTGTTTTTTTTCTTCAAATTTCCCAACAGCTAAACACTTATTAATGGCAGTCTTGGAGATAACTTCCAATTATTAAAACATAAATTCATACAATATTGGTACACAGGCAACAGATTAAGCACCAACAAAAAAGAGACTGTTATATGATGGGAGTGAGGATGCATTTATCATAGAGCACTCACTCTAAAAACACTTAACAAATTACTTAGGGGAGTTGGTTTCTCAGGACTCACACTTATTCAGAGGAGTGGGGAAAGTGCCGTATTTGAAGTATGATTAATATAACAAGAACAATTACAACAAAAGCCACTTTACCCATCCCCAGATCAGAATACCCTGGTAATATAAATTATACTCAAATATACTTGAAAAAATACAATGCTTTTCAAACTATTTCTACAAGATGCATGTTATGGGTGTGACCAAAAGACATTTCCTTTGTCCCAACAAGTTTGAAAGCAAAGGAGCAGAAATGTGTTCTCTGTAAAGAAGTGGAAGAAATTAATTGTGTTCTTTGATGAGTTACTGTTTCTTCTTTCCCTGGACATTTATGATCAGTAGACTACTTCTCCAATCAGTAAAACAACCTCATAAACAGGAAAAGAATGACGTTTAACTGGGAAGAGTGGGGAGAGCCCAGAGTCAGGCACCAAGATCATGGTTTGATGATGGCCCTTGCCCTGCTCTGATGTTTGTGCTGGGGCAGTCATTTAAGACCCAGGGAGGTGAAATGGGTCTGAGTGAAATGTTCTCCCTACAGAGCACTCGGTAGGTGGAAGTTGTCCCTTATAGTGGCCATGTATGTAGCTTAAATAATACCCCAGAAGGAAGGATCATGACTTAATATATATCTAATACTCCTGTGCTCTGTGGAACTTTGTTTCCCTCAAGCAATACAAGGAAGGATTGTCCATAATGAATATTCAAAACAGGGCGTTCCTGTAGTAGGGTTCCTGAGTAGCTCAGTCAGTTAAGTGTATGATTTTTGATGTCAGATCAGTTCATGGTCTCACGGTTCCTGGGATCAAGCCCTGTGTCCATGCTCAGCACAGAGCCTGATTAAGATTCTCATTCATTCATTCATTCTCTCTCTCTCTCTCTCTCTCTCTCTGTCTCTCTCTATCTCTCTCCCTCTGTTCTCTGCCCTTCCCCTGCTCGTGCTCGTGCTCTGTGTCTGTCTCAAAATAAATAAACATTTAAAAAACAAAAATGAAAAAAATAAAACTGATTTGTAGCACCCCACCCTCCCCCAGAAAAGCCTGAACCAGTTGTTCTCAAACTTTGGTGCATATCATTCTGGCTTTACTTATTAAAAATATATAACCCCAGGAGCTCCTGGGTGGCTCAGTCGGTTAACCACCCAACTTCAGCTCAGGTCATGATCTTGCAGTTTGAAGGTTCCTGGCGTCTGGCTCTGTGCTGACAGCCCTGAGCCTGGAGCCTGCTTTGGATTCTGTGTCTCCCTCTCTCTGCCCCTCCCCTACTCACATTGTCTCTGTCTCTCAAAAATGAATAAATGTTAAAAAAAAATGTAAATATATACCCCCAAAACTTATACTCTAAGAATCCTTATTCACTGTGGTCTAGGGAGGACCCAAGAAGCTGCATTTTTAAAAATTACTCCAAATAACTTGGAGATAGGTAGTGTGTGAATCACCTTCACAGCCATACCCCCATATAGTATCCTTCAGCCAAGAAAGGAAATAATAAAATTTGGGGCAACTGGGTGGCTCAGTCGTTTGGGCATCTGACTTTGGCTCAGATCCTGATCTCCCAGTTCATAGGTTCGAGCCCTGCACTGGGCTCTGTGCTGACAGCTCAGAGCCTGCTTCCAATTCTGTGTCTCCTTCTCCCTCTCTCCCTCCCCTGCTTGTGTTCTGTGTCTCTCTCAAAAATAAATAAACATTAAAAAAAAGTAAATAATAAAATTTTGAAAAAGTTTATCATTATCACAGATCATTTTTTTTACCTATATTTTCTATATCAGTGCATATTAGTCATGTAATGGAATCGTCAGTCACAAAGGATTTTGAAAGAAAAGAAATTGTCTTGAAATCATATGGAAGATCCCATCCTGTTTAGAAAGCACATTCATATGCAACACTGTGGCAATGAGTAGCTGAGGGTTTTCCCCAAGATTCAGGACAACCTAACTCAGTCCTAGTTAAAGAGATGAGAAAACAGTATTTAGCAATGAAAAAGCAGCAATGAAGTAAAACAAGAGAGGAAGACAGCAGAGGAGGATTAAGAAAAAGACAAAGTGCCATTACTATTGTCATTAAATGAATTTCAATTTTTCTCCACTTTCACTTTTCTTTTTAAAAATTCCCTTTTCCATTTTTCATCCCCTCCCTATTTCCCTTCTCTTTTATGTCCTTCTTAGATACCAGTAAGCAGTTTAAGAAACCTGAATCCAAAGAGAAAAATGATACCTTCTGATTCTATTTTGCTCCACCTCTTGACCCAACTCTCCCAGACCAGCTATTTCTTAACAGACCATTTGTCTCCTATGGAAAAAACTATACTGCTTTTACTTATCTACCAGAACCCCACCAAAAAAAAAAAAACTATATAGAATAGTTCTGTGCAGTGTTTTTTTTTTCCTCCTTCACTGCTAGCTACTATGTGGCAGAGCCCAGCAGGAGTAAATTGTGGCCAGCCATTATATGGAAAGGGGCCACTTAACATTCCAGGGAAGCAGTGTCATAACCTCCATTGTCACTGGGGGCTCATCTAAATCTGGAAGACTTCTTTTAACTTCCATCTTTGAAGAAGGAGGAGGAGGAGGAGAAGGAGAGGGGAAGGGAAGTGTGTGGGAGGAGAAGGAGGTAGAAGACGCAATTGAAAAAAAAATAAAGCAATACTGTGGATGAATTACATATATTTTATTAAATAACTAAATTTAAATATGCACATAGCAAAGAATAACAGGCAAGTCTAATGTCCTCTGTTGCCAATATCCCCTCATAAGAACATTGGTAAAAGCCTACATGTTTGGTGGCTTCTACATGTATCAGTCCATGCTGGATTGGTCTCTGCCATAGATCAGAACTAATACGTACACTGTAAAAATTTGTCTTACTCTGTCCACAATTATTCAAAGATCAGTCTACAAAGACAGAGCTTTTATTAATTTGAAAAACCACAGGTTCATACAAAATCTGTAAGTGCAACTTCTCATTTTTACAAAGAGGTCTGCTGTAACCACTTGTGAATAACCTGGGTTTCATGTCCACAAACGTTTTCTCCTCTACTCTTGAAGGACTTTTATAGACTGCCATGACTTTTCTTGGTAGAAAAGTAGAAAGGTAGAAGGAAAGCAAGAAAGCAAGAAAGCAAGAAAGCAAGAAAGCAAGAAAGCAAGAAAGCAAGAAAGAAAGAAAGAAAAAGGAAAGAGGAAGGAAGAAAGGAAAGAAAAAGGAAGGAAGGAAGGAAGGAAGGAAGGAAGGAGAAAAAAAAGAGAAAAGTATAACATAGGATGAATGCTACTTGAAAAATGATTTCTTAAAAAAATTTATAAGTAAAAAACTGACTTTCTTGTACTCTTAAGTCATTTAGCATGTTGTACTATAAAATTATCTGCATCCTTATTGCAGTGACTATAACTAGGAGAAAAAACTGCTTATTAATTCTTTTGAAATTTTGCTACTTGTATTAGTTTGGGTTCCAAAAGGTGGAAGAGCTTGAGCCTAGAGCTTGTGAGCAGAGAGTTTATTTTAGGAATAGGAGTTAGGACTGGGAATTAGGAAGGAGGCAAAGTCAATAGAAACCTGACTTTTTAAGCTAGTCACTACTATGGACAATTGGAAAGCCATCGCATTGGAGACCTTCTAAAGAGTTTTGTGAAATGAGCTTCATAACTTTGTCAAGAGACAAAGGAAGAGAGTATCTGCTAGTTTTTGTCCCTCATTAGTGAAGGGTTTCTTTTTTGAAGTGGAAAGATTCTGAGAACAGGAACTCAGTTGTCTTTAAGATAATGACAATGATAACGGTGATAAAGATCATGACTATGGTGTCCAACATCCCCTGCTCAACTGTTTTTCAAGCATTGTGCAAAGCAATTACCCACATTTTCTCATTTGGGTCCTCGTGATGATTATTTTTATGTGTCAACTTAACTGGGCCATGGGACACCCATACATTTGGCCAAACTTAATTCTATGAATATCTATGAGAGTGTTTTTGCATAAGATTAGCATTTGAATTGGTAGATGAGTAAGAGAGATTACCTTCCCTAATGTGGGTGAACCTTGTCCAATCAATTAAAGACCCAAATGGAAAAATGTTTGAGTAAGAGGAAACTTCTTACTGACTGCTTTGACCTGGAACAGTACTCTTTTCTAGCCTTGAGTCTCAAACTGAAACATCAGTTCTTCTTGAGTCTTAAGCCTGTCAATTTTTGGATTGGAACTACACATTGATTCTCTTGGGTCTCCTGCTTGCTGACTGCAGTTGGGAATTCTAAGCCTTCATAACTGCATGAGCCAATTCCTTAAAATAAATCAAGCAATTTCTAGCCCTCACTCTATATAGGTGTATGTATACAAACATACACAAACACACACACACACACACACACACACACACACACACACACCACATCCTATTGCTTCTGTTTCTCTTGAATAGTATTTATGTCAATGCTAGGAAATTAGCAATATAATCCCCATTTTGCATAAGAGAAAACTGAAGCACACAAATGTTAACCAATTCAAATAACAAAGCAAGTAGATGGTAGAGCTATTCTGTCTGACTCCAAAACTACCTCTAATAATAGAAAACAGAATAATAATTCTTTATTTGTTTCATGCACTGCTGTTGCATGTGGTATGGACAGAGGGTAGAGTAAAAAAAATAGGTATGAGTCAAATAGGTTTTATAAATGTAATATTAAACAAAATTAAACAGGTTTCTATATTGTAAGACTCCCTGAAGTCTTTAATATAATACTTTATATGGTGAATCTCCAACAGAGGGATACGTTGCATATTACTTTTCATACATGTTTATTGTCACAGAATTCTTTAGTGAAAATATCTATTAATATCTCCCAACACTAGAGGTCTTTGGATCAAAATGTAAAAAGTGTTTCACTTGATAATTATTGTTTTTCAATTGTATATTAAGTAATACTTATTAGAAGGCGAATTTATCCAACTGAAGAAGGGAGAAAAGCATTAGGCTTTATTAGTAAAACAGAATGGGTTAAGATGATTAATTCACTGGATACTCTTGGAGATAATGGCGGGAAAAACAAGGAGATAGAAGACAGTTTATATTCTTTCATCCACTAGAGTAGAAAGAACAGATTAGCAGTTCATCTAAATTGAGTAGAAGATCCCACTGAGATTATACCACAAACAGTGCTCTCAGTTGCCCCAGTTTAGGGGCCACCGACCTAATGCTATGCACATTATAATTAGAAAAGGCTAGAAAAAGAAATAACCAGAAAATAGAGGCAGGACAACACAATGCCTATATCTGCCTTGACAGATGTTATGGAAGGAAAGATATGTGATACACAAAGAAATCTGCCCACTAAAGATGGGAACTCTGGTTGTCTTCAGTTAAAAATAAAGGTGATTTTACTGAACCTGGGAGGTCAAGGATGGGGTAGAGCAGATTTAAGACCTTCCCTATGGCATAAACACAGTCAAAATAAATAAACAAGCATATTCATAAATCTTCAACTTATTTTACCACTGACTATTGCTGCATAGGAACAATTCCCAGGCCTGGGAGATGATAGAGCACATCTTCCTGATGTATTTGTAGATTGTCTTAGATTATAACATGTGGATGAACTCTCTGTGCTATTTTTCTTCCCAGCCCTTTGATGACACCTTGGTCAAGACTACCCAAGTTGTTAGGAGAAATAAGGTAAGTCAACAACGACAATAACATTATGCCCAGAATCAGAAAGAAAGTTCCTCTGGGTAAACCAAGAATTCTATCTTTTGAGGCAGATTATAGGAATTACAATTGCCTATTGTTCCAAAATGAAGCCTTTTAGTTTCTTAACTAAAATAATTTGACTGTCAGAACCACTAAAATAGTGATTTGACATTTTAGAAATTCTGGACCATGCTTAGCACGACTCTCAATATTCTGAGAAAAAAAGAAACAGTCATCACATCAATCCTCAGAGGGAAATAAATAATAGAAGTGATTTTTTTAATTACAAAGTTAAGGTAAATTATCAATGCTATATCTTCATTAACACATAATTTTTAAAAGGTACACAAACGTGGCATGCTTAAGGAGCTTAGAATTTCGAAAACAGGTTTTTCTACTCTAGCATTTACCATGGTTGACAGTAGAATCTTGCAGCGTATGATTGAATAGTGTTTGATAAAACTGGAACTCCCCAAATTATTTCTGTGGGACTCCCAAGCCGTGTATCTAAGACATCACTATGCTAGATTTATAGAATGGCTTAGTAAAAATATTCTC
Organism: Panthera uncia; assembly: GCF_023721935.1. Taxonomy (NCBI): domain Eukaryota; kingdom Metazoa; phylum Chordata; class Mammalia; order Carnivora; family Felidae; genus Panthera; species Panthera uncia. Next base: position 46,237,007 of record NW_026057577.1, on the reverse strand, counting down.
ATCTCTACTCACGCATAATAGAAAGTAAGGAAAGGGAAGGGTACAGTCAGAGAGAAGCTTCCAGTCAAACCCATTTCCATCATGTGATACACTGAACTCCTGGAAATAGGAGATTCTCCATCAAAAATACCTTAAGTGCGATAAATCAAAGATGAAAAGAAGGTCTGATTTAAAATATGAGAACCAGAGAACTAATAAATGTTTACATTATGGGGATAAAAAGAAATGGCATCAAGATGGAGAGTATGCAACACAAAGAAGAAAGACAAAAATGGAGACAGAGACACAGAGAGACAGAGAGATTGATCTTGTGCTCCAGGCACAGAGAAGGTAGGGAGAGAAGGAGGAAACTAAACTGACCGTGTTTTTCTCCAGATTCCATTTGACAGCCTAAATTCCTAAGGCAGCGTACATTTCCTTCAGGTCTGTGACCTCATTTTGAGGCTTTCCAGAAGGCATCTTCTTAATATAAGCACTTCAAAATAGAATTTCCAAACCAGCCCAGTTCCCAGGTAAGCAGAAACATTTTCATTAGCAGAGGACTGAATGGAAGTAGATTGCAGCTCAGCCAGCTGATCTTATTGTCAGAGAGCTCTGCTCCTGACCCAACGTGCCCATAACAACAACAAAAAAGATTCTGATCTCATCCCCTTTTTAAATGTTGAGTGGCCTGATTTGAGTGCACTGAGGAGAAAAGAAATACATTTCACTTCTCAAAAGAATATCTGGACAAAAATGAATATAGAAAATGCAAAAACAAGAGACCTAAACTTAGTCAAATTTTATCTCAGTGTTTTCCAAATGGAGAAGTGTCCAAATTATCCCAAAATGATGGCTTAGCTTAGCAGAGCAGAAAGTAACCAAAAGTAATGGAAAATAACTTGAACTGTACCACCCGTATCCTTGTGCCAAATACCCAGCATACCCATGGTAGCACCGAAATGCCAATAACCGGGGTCATTCCTCAAGGTAAAGGCATTTTTTATCTATAGACTCCTATTAGAATAAACAGGACATGTGGGAAGGATAAAAAAATGTGCACCTTAGTTTGTATTCTGCTGTAATAGTGTTTCCATATTGAATTCATCACAAAAATTTATTTTTGAAAGACTTTACAATCTAATGAGCATTGTGAATTGTTATGATGATAGAATGGTATACAGGATTGTCCAAATTTATTTTTCCAAAAATTGGTTTTTTTAATCCTCCTAAGCTGTATCTACTAAAATCTGGAGGAACATTAGCAGTACAGTTTGGGAAAGGATAGGTTACCAGATAAACTCTTACCTAATTAGGTAAATTCTTACCTAATTATAGAAAACAGGGTCCTGGGAGTACAAGACAGAGAATATGTAAGTTTAAATGGGAGTTAGGCAAAAAGGACTGAACTGGAACATGGACACAGCCAGGAGCAGACCCAGCAGGGGCCCTGGCATGAAGTCTTGGGGAGACAGAGGAGGCGTGTAACCACCAAGGAAATGGCAAGTGTGAGTAAGTTCTGGGCACATTCCAGAGGCAGCCAGCAGGAGTAAGAAAAACCCAAGACTAATTTTATCTGTTGCACAGTTTAGCATGAGCTGGCACTATACTTCCAGGAGACGAAGCACAGCATAAACAAATAATATTTAGTGGACTTATTAGCTCAGTATTCTTAGCCAACCACACTGGTTTTATCAGGAACCCAAGCAATATAAAAAGTTACATATTTTTTATCTCTCAATTTGTTTGCAGGGTAGTAAGTCTGTCTTTGTTAGATAAGAAATGGAGCAGGAGGGGGGCACCTGAGTGGTTCAGTCGGTTGGGCGTCCAACTTCAGCTCAGGTCATGATGTCAGAGTCTGTGAGTTCGAGCCCCATGCTGGGCTCTGTGCTGACAGCTCAGAGCCTGGAGCCTACTTCCGATTCTGTGTCTGCCTCTCTCTCTGCCCCTCCCCTGCTCATGCTCTGTCTCTGTCTCAAAAATAAATTTAAAAAAATTTTAAAAAATTGAGCAGGAGTATTGTTGGACTGTCTTCAGAAAGATGAGGAATCAGACCCCTCACTGCAATCCTGGTTATCAGCTTCAGAATGCACCTACATCTTTAACAGTCCAGAGTCCTGGGTCCTGCTTTCCCCAATAATTCTAACCCAGTTAAAGCCTTTTCCTATAAATGTAACTGGTGAATTTATGTATATTTGTAAGTATATTTTTTAATATTTATTTTTTAGAGAGAGAGACAGTGCACGAGCAGGGGAGGGACAGACACACACACACACACACACACACACACACACACACACACAATCCAAAGTAGGCTCCAGGCTGTAAGCTGTCAACACAGAGCCTGACTCGGGGCTTGAACTCACGAGCTGTGAGATCACGACCTGAGCCGAAGTAGGATGCTTAACCGACTGATTCACCCAGGCACCCCTGAATTTATGTATATTTGGCTTAAAATCCTGCTAAGGCTTAAAATTTTACCTCTCCCTGGGGAGCTGCACTTTCATGATTTATACATGTGTCCAGAAACAGATATCCTTTCTTGACAACCCATCGTGACAAGGGGGTGAATTTCTTCCTGAAGAAGCCAAATAGGATTCTTTCTCAGTTTATATTATTGTCTTTAGAGAACAAAATCCCATTCTTCTGTTTCTATAATTGTTTAATCTTTCTTATTATTTACCAAAATTTTATTTTCCTTTATGGCATCACCCAGCTGACAGTAGTAGTTATATCTATTACTGAATTGGCTCTTTGGGGCTCTGGTAATCTGACACTGAATTAAATTAGTGCCTCTGAAAATAGAACTTTTCCATTATAGTAAAGAATCAACCTAAAAAAAAAAAAAAAAAAAAAAAAAAACAGCTTTCCACAAAGTGATTATTACAGTAACAAGCAGGCCAACCAACTGTGAAAGAGGAAATCATTCCTGGGAGAGAAACAAGAAAGAGATTACCAGAGTCATTTTAAACTCAGAGTTTTCTCCATGTGTTCACTTAAATAATTTGACAAATAACATATAGCATCAAATAATGCCCATCTTAGCCAAGAAAACTGAAAAGGAATAAAGAATGTAAGCTTTTCATCTAAGAACTATAATGCAGAACATCAGATGCCTCAGTTTCTTAGCCTGAAATGAGAATCCTTGTGATGTAAAAACTTAAAAAATACTCATCACCATCGTCTCCAATGTAATCATCATGACAGCAGGGATACTACAGAAAGGCTTTAGTCAAGGTCACATAATCTATCTCTGCCACTCATTTGCTGTGTGAGCTTAAGAAAAATAACTGTTACAGTAACGGTTTCTAATAAAGAGAACTCACATTTCCACCAAACTCCTTTGCCCCCAGAAATCTTGACTCTGTTTGCAAACCCATTTGCAACTCATGAGCTTTTTCCAAATTCCCATACTTCCTCCTCAAAGTTCTCTATAAGTACTCCAACATCCATGTAAGTCATCTCATTTAGGCACCCTGTCAATGACAGAGAATTTTCTGTCCTTTCTCCAGTACTCTCAGGGAATCCAATCACAGTTCAGTATCTTGGGAAATGAGGAATTTCACTGAAGACTTCAGGACAGCACTGGAGAGTGCACACTGGCTTCTGCCATCTCTCCATCTGGGCTCCTGATACATGATCCTCTCTGCCAAGAGCAGCCCCATGGCAAGTATGGCCCATTTTCCCATTACAAATGCTTTGCTTGTGGAGAGTGGCCTCTTGGGTTCTGGTGAATATAATGATCATCAGCCTATCCTAAGCATATGATGATTGTAGAAATGAAGATAGGACACAAATTAAAATTATGATATGAAGATTGACCTGTGGTCACAATCACCATTGCAAATTATTAAAAATGTACTACTTTTAATTTCTGAACTCAGGAAAATGGACTAATCCTGAAGCATATTTTGCAATGAGAGTACAGTATACCCAAAAGGAATCTATGGCTCTTTTATTCGTTAGACCTACTCTAATTCTGAAGAAGGGGGACAGCAGGGGAAGGGCAGCTCCCCATGGAGATGACCCTGGCCTTCTTCACCTGACACCACACATGCAGCATCCCTGCATCCCATCTTAAAAAGATAGACTTCACTTAACAATTACCCAGCATCAGAGACCTGGAGACCTCTTGGCAACTTCCACTGATTTGATTGCATTTTGTATTTGGGGAAAAGGAAGTTTCCATGGATAATAAAACATGCAGAAAACTGGCCATCCTTGTCAAAACTATAGCTGAAATGTATTTGACTTTCCTGGAATTGTGAACAGCTACATTACAATGTCCTTACTTGTGCTGAATAAGAGAAGAAAGGTCAGAGGCCTGACATTATTTGAGAAAAGAGACATTTACATGCAAAGAAATATATTTCTTCTCCACATCTTCCTAAAAATGTCTTTCCATTTTTCTTCCAATAGTCCAGGGTTTTAGAGTCATTTCCCTCCACTTTCTACCACTCACAGAGATAATTCAAAAGACCATAGGAAGATAGGAAGACTTTAAGCCAGAGACAGATCACCTGTGAGAGTAACTATGAATGAGGACTTCCTCCCACGGGGCCACCTAAGGCGTTTATACATGGGTCCAAACATCCGCTTCTATCTTCTCCTTCTCTTCCCATCTCCCTCCTCCCTAGCCCAACACGCCAGAGGAGGAAGAAGGATGTGAAGTGCAATTTAATACCCAGTGTTCCTCCCCCAACTGAATGCCCCCTTAGGCCAATGATCGACCCTGAGCCACTGATACATCCTGACCTAGGAGAAGAAGGTAGGTGTGATTAAAGTTTTATATTGGACGGGACTCAATAACAGTTATTTATTTAAAAGAGATCTGACCGAGATGGCAATAAAATCTAGGAAAATCAGACTCAGCAAAATGACATTAAAGGCATGGGATAAAAAGAAATAACACTCTTGCATGTTTGTTTCATAAACTTTCAACAAGCCAGTTACAATGGGATTGCTTTTATTATTTCTATTCACTCTCTTATGTCTCAGAACTTGGCTCACCTGTAGAAAGATAAAGTAACTAGAACCAACATAATCAGTGCCCTCAACCAGCACCATCAAAGTGTCTCACCAGCCTGTGAAGCTTTTCTTACACAATACAGGCCTGAATTGTCACACTCTGTGGCCAAGACAGGTGGAGAATAGCCATCTATGTTTTGTCTTCTTCGACACTGTTTTCACTGCAGATTTGTTTGCACCCAAAACACATATTAACTGGAGCAGTATCTAAGGGAAGTTATCTTCATGTCCTCTGTTAGACCATGATCTGCTTCGCTACACCCCTGAATTACAGTATTGGAATGTTATATAATGGCTTCTGAAATTCTAAAGAGTATGTAACTCACCCAGGAATCTTGTTAATGTATGAATTCTGATTCTACAGGTCAGGGGAAGAAGCTGAGATCCTGCATTTATAACACATTTTCAGGTTTGTGAACCAAAACATGTAGCAGGCTCTAGAGAAGAGAAAGAATGTTTCATCTCATTCAATGAGAGAACCAAATGAAGATGAAGATGAAGATGAAGAAGAAGAAGAAGAAGAAGAAGAAAAAGAAGAAAAAGAAGAAGAAAGAAGAGGAGGAGGAGGAGGAGGAGGAGGAGATGACGAGGAGGAAGGAGGAGGAGGAGGAGGAGGAGGAGAGGGAGGAGAGGAAGGAAGGAAGAGGGGAAGGAAGGGGGGAAGGAAGGAAGGAAGGAAGGAAGGAAGGAAGGAAGCAGAGGAAGGAAAGGAGGGAGGGAGGGAGGGAGGGAGGGAGGGAGGGAGGAAGGAAGGAAGGAAGGAAGGAAGGAAGGAAGGAAGGAAGGAAGGAATCAGAGAAAAAATTTTAAAGTTTTCCAGCACCTCTGAAAAGGGAATTTAACAAGTGCCTGGGTGGCTCAGTTGGTTGATCATGTGACTCTTGGTTTTGGCTCAGGTCATGATCTCATGGCTCACAGTTTGAGCCCCACATCAATCTCTATGCTGACAACTCAGAACCTGGAGCCTGCTTTAGATTCTGTCTCTCTCTCTCTCTCTCTCTCTCTCTCTTTCTCTGTCTCTCCTCTGCTCGTGCTCTTTCTCTCAACATAAATAAATAAACATTAAAAAAAAGAGTACATGGGACACCTGGATGGCTCAGTCAGTTAAGTGTCCAGCTTGAGCTCAGGTCATGATCTCATGGTTCACGAATTCTAGCCCCGCATTGGGCTCTGTGCTGACACTTCAGAGCCTGAAGCCTGCTTTGACTTCTGTGTCTCCCTCTCTCTCTATACCTCCCAAGCTCACACTCTGTCTTTCTCTCAAAAATGAACACTAAAAAAATTTTTAAAAAGAGTACACTTATCCTGATGGACACTGAAAATTTAAAGAATGGTTGAATCATTTCACTATACATCTGAAGCTCATTTAACACTATATGTCAATTATACCTCAAATTTTAAAAACTGGGGAGGACCTATGGGAGTCAAGGCAAGGGAAACAGCAGAAAGAATCATGTAGGGATGCTCTACTTGACAGTAGTTATGACCTTCAGTTGGAGGACAAAGCCCAAAGTGATCTCACAGAAAGAGATCCTAGCTCACCCTGACTCCAGGCCTTCTCTGGGGATCAGCATTTACCAAACCCAACAGGAAACCAGAAAGCTAGGAAGCTTCTGATGTAGTCATAGAATACAGCCACCTGCAACAGAAAGGGGTTAGAAAAGGGAAGGGAAGGGCATCCAAAAGGCAAGAGGCAGTGGAATTCAGCAGCTGATGTGCTTTACCCTAGTGCACAGAGCTATTAGGTAATAGAAAAGAGACAAAAACACAGGCTTTCTTATTCTTAAGCCCTTTCTTTACACACCAGTGTGTGTGTGTGTGTGTGTGTGTGTGTGTGTGTGTGTGTTCACTTGGGCACAGGTACACAGGTGAGTATATGCAACGTGCATCTTAAGGACAGGAAGCTGATCACTGAGCAGATTCATCTGGCACTCTGGGACTGATAGGTTCAAAACACTTCAGTCGGACCCCCTTTTTTATAACTAGCCTAGACCCTCCAGGTCAAGCACGCTGTGGAGTTCTAGATCCAACTAATCTAACCAGAGGAGCCTCAGCTTAAGTCAGATGGTCTTTTGGCCCTTCCAATGCAGTGTTGCCATGTGACTCTAGGGATTGGGTTTTTTCTCCTTCTACTGGGAAAACATAAAGCTCCTTTGCATATTTACATGAGCCCAAATTAGCTTACCTTTCTGACCTATAACATTACTGAAAATGTCAACCTGTCTTCAACTCAATGTCATTTGCCAAAGTCCTGCACCCATAATTAACTCAGCGTCATGTCCCAACCTCCTATGGTATTTGGTGAGAGTAAACAAAGAGGAATTATTAATGAGTGGTGCATTCAAGATTGTTTAAAATGCCAAAAATTTCTCAGTCACTACTGTTAGCTAAAAAAAGCTTTCCTCTTGTTTTTTAAGCTCATATCATGAAAATGCATATTGAAAGCATATATTTGGGTTGGGACAGCTCTTATGTACTAAATCTTACAACAGGACAGTATTTCTTGACAGTCAGTGAAATCATTTTTGGTATGATTTTATATAGGACGTTTTATAAAATACTTCAGTTTCCCACTCCAGTTTTTACTGCACAGACAAGATATTAAATTTCCATCTGCATACTAGATGTTCACTTACTTTGGTATGAAGAAATTAAATAGGTACTAAAGCAATCAACTAGGAAACAAACACTCCCTTATTTTCACATTCAGTTCACACCAGTTACTGACTCTCTACTGTGTACCAAAAATGACACTATTTCCTGAACAAACTCAGCAGCAAGTAACACACAAAATAATTATCCCAAAACATTGTCCTACTTCAAGCTCCTCTGTCATCAAAACCCCTGACAGCGTCAGTAAATATAAACAATACTAGTAAATATTCATGATTTTTAAAATGATATAATCTATGTGAAAGACTGTTCCCTAAGATTTCCTAGATCAAAGTCACTAATAGAAATTCTGTTTTTACATTAACAAGTCACAAGAAGAAAGAACCAATAATACAATCATATCCACATGCTCATAGTAGCAAAACCCTCTCACACTTAAAAAATCCTCTTATATCCACTTAAACTTCTGCAACAGGTGATCTGAACAGGTAAAAGTCAGTGGGGTACACAAAGGGATAAGAGGTGGGGGGAAAGAAAATACATTAGCAATTACTTCGCCAGACTGTGACCCATGTTTATTTATCAGAGAAACAAAGCTACTTCCCAGTTACCCAGCTAGTCACTGACAGAGTCAGAAACAACCTGAGGTTTTCTCACTCCTCTCATGCCATTCCCCCTACATTTCATCTGATGATTCTTCTCTGTTTGGAATGAATTCAGAGCCCCTACCTTTCTAGACAGAGCACTTCAAATAAATGGACATTTTCCACTTAAAGCAAAACAATCAGTGTTAGAAATCAAAAGCAATTAAGGATCACATACCATCTCTTCATGTGAGGTAACCTCACCCTAAGAATTATTGGTTCAACTAACAAAGCAATGATGACTCTAGGTTACAATATCCCAGGTAACAGCTTATTTTGATGTGGAAAAAAAATTTTTTTTGGATGGAAACAACTTCTATTTAAAGATCCCAAACTGTGTACAAGGCTGCATTTAAAATGCTATGAAAATGATCATGGACCCAGCAGCCAGCTCAAACACAATCAGTGAGTGGGCAAAATGTAATTGAAAATTAATACTGACAGCAGACATAGCTAGTCTGTTTCTCTTATCTTTATTTTTATTTTTTTAGGTTTTATATGAATTCCAGGTACTCAACATGCAGTGTGATATTAGTTTCAGGTGTACAATGTAGTGACTCAGTAGTTCCATACATCACCCAGTGCTCATCATGACTAGTGCCCTCCTTAACCCCCATCACCTATTTAACTCATCCCCCCACCTCCCCTCTGGTGACCATCACTTTTTCCTCTATACTTAAGACTGTTTCTTGCTTTCTCTCTTTCTCTCCCTTTGCTCATTTGTTTTGTTTCTTAAATTCCACATATGAATGAAATTGTACGTTATTTGTTTTTTGTGGACTCTTCTAAAACACTATTTTCCACCTTTATGTGGCTTTTCCTCCCATTTCCACCACCCACATGCTAATTCAGGCCCCTGCTCTCTCATACCTAAAAATGATCTTCCTGATTCTGCCTTATAGCTTTGCTCCTCCAATTCACCCTCCATATAAAATAAAAGCAGTGAGTGGGATAGTTTCAGTTAAAGAACTAACAATTATCAAGCTCAAACTAAGGGTCAGGCTAAGTACAAAGGACTTTACATATGTATTTTATCATATAAATTTATACTTTTTGTTTTTAAATGCTTATTTATTTTCAGAGAGAGAGAGAGAGAGAGAGAGCGCACACCCGTGAGCAGGGGGAAGGGCAGAGAGATAGAGGAAGAGAGACACTCCCAAGCAGGTTCTGTGCTGTCAGCCCAGAGCCCAACGAAGGACTCTATCTCAGGAAATGTGAGATCAAGACCTGAAGTGAAATCAAGGGTTGGACACTTAACCCACTGAGCCATCCATGCACACCTAAAATTACACTCTTTGAAGTGAGCAATAATTTCCCCATCTTAGATTAATAAATTCAGGCTCAAAGAGGTTCAGAAAGTTGCCAAAGTTCATGCAACTTGTAAATGACAGAACCCAAAATATTAACCACCATCTTGTCTATATTTAATCAAATTCACATTTGATTACATATCCCATTCCTACATTATGTGGACATATATGTTTACTAGCACAACTGGCCAAAGCGACTCCCTTGGGATGTACAGCAAATCTGATCCCTTTGACAAGTGATACTTGGGTTCATGATCCTTCCCCTGCCTTGCACAGACTGGTTCCTCCATCAGGAGCTGTCCTACCAGTCCTCCAAGACTCAACTTTGGTCATATTTCATCTCTTACAGAAAGCCTTCCCCTTTTCACAGATCGATTTCAGCACCCTTCCTCTCCTTCGATATGTCCCTAAAGCATACCTTTATCACAGCATATATCACACTGCAATCCAATCTACCATTCGTCTATCCTTCTAAAAGCTGGTGAGCTCCTTGACAAGTAGGGCTGTATTTTGTTCATCATTGTTCAGCACCACACCCACTTTCCCACTGTAGACTTCCAGCCTAAAGTGGGCAGAATTGGAAAAAGGTAAAGATACAACCCTAACTCAGGTTTAGAGATTTAGTTATGTGTTAAACTTGAAATTCCACTGAATTTAGACTCAGTTTGTGACTTAGGCAGCGGAAAGAATGTCTATTACTCAAGTGTGAACATCACATCCATAGGACTTAATGGCTTTTTTCCCATGGCTGAGAAAGTTTGAAGTCCAGAGGAAACAAAAATATAATTTTGCATTTTAGGTGCATCAGGCTTGCTCAGGAAACTAGTTATTTTGTATCACCACTGCCAGGACAATTAAGAGAAAAAGAAATGATTTTTCTTGTCTTAACTATGAAGACTTCCCTAATAGTTTCCAAGAAGTGTACAACATCACTCATCCTTCTAAGTAAGCATATTTTCTAGACTCCAGACCCTCATCATTAGAGACCTCAGTGATAGAGGGAGTTGATTTTGCTTTAAGAAATTTTGGTCAGAGTAGCTAACTTTTATACTGTCCTGACTGTATGTTAAGAAGGGATATGGAGGCCGGCTTGTGGAGGGCACTGTGTAGCATGTAAGGAGTTTTACATATATTTTATCACGTAACTCTCATAACAATCATTATTCATTAACCTATTTTATGGACATGGAAACAAAACAAGAAAAGTTAAGTGACTTGCCCAAGACTGCATCTCAAGTTAATGGACGATTCCAACACAGACTGTCTCAACCCACAGTCCTACCTAATACCCAACACTGTCACCCATTCAGAGGCAGCTGAGACCAGGACGGAGGAGGAGGAATAGAGGAATTCAAGTCAGAGCCAGCTGCATGTACTAATAAGTGGAAGCACAGAGGAGCCAGCTGGATGGGGAAATGAGTGAGTTCGAAGTAGCTGAGCTTTAAGAAGACTGAGTGGTTGTCGCAAACAGGGAATGTTGGAGCCTGGCTGTGAGGGGCCTTGTATGGTGTTGTGAGGAGCTGGAGCATCACCTGAAGCCTGCAGAGGGGAGGACTCCTCTGGAAGCACAAAGGAAGACAAAGAGAAATTCGTAAAGACTGGAGGTGGCAGATTTCCTGATGAGCATCTGAACGAAGGCAGTACGAAGGGCAGTAGAGAAGAGAGAGCCTTGCACTCAAAACACAGTTCTCAAGGAGAAGCAACAGGAATCCATGAACAACCATATATGAGGAGTCAGTGAAAAGGAGGGAAAGAGGATGATTCTGGGGCTTATTGTGGGAGATTGGCTAGATAGTGACAGCAGTGAGGAACAGGTTTCAGAGGGTAGTGAGGGGTCCCTTTTGGGGTGTGCTGAGTCTGAAGGGCTAGAGTTCCCAAAGGGAGTGTGTAGAGGCAGCTGAATGTATGGAGTTCAGGTGAACGAGTCATTGAGAAAATGTTATCTGGTAAACTTTTGCTAAAATTTCTCCTCTAGTCAATATATACACTGACATCTGGGCCAAAATGCTGGACGTGAATGAAACCACTGGGGAACAGTATAGCATGAATGAAGAAAGAAGACTTCTTTTCCACATTTTCAATTTTGAGGTTATTTTCAGTTTCTTTTGATTCAAGTGACTGTTTATTATCCTTTCAAATATACATCCTGGCCTGGATTTTATGTTTTTATTTATTCCTTAGGATTACTATTTTATTCTTTATTTACATTTTGTTTCTATACTGTTCAGTGGAGTTTTTCTTAAGTCAGGTATTGAGTCCACACACACACACACACACACACACACACACACACACACACACAGGATTTGTTATAGGAATTGGCTTATAAAGGCTGAGAAGTTCCAGTATCTGCTGTCTGTGACATGGAGACCAGGAAAGCTGGTGGTATAATTCAGTATGAATCTCAATGTCTGAGAATCCAAGGGCTGGTGGTGTAAGTCCTAGTTCTGAGTCTAAAAGCCAAATAACTAAGAGTACCAATGTCCAAGGGGAGAAAATGAATGTCTCAGATCAAGCAGAGATTGTGAACTCACTCTTACTCTGCCTTTTCATTCTATTCAGGCTTTTGATGACACCCACACTGGGGAGGGCAACCTTCTCAACTCAGTCCAGTGATTCAAAAGCTAATTTCTTCTGGAGCATCTCACAGACACATCCATAAATCATGTTTTACCAGCTATCTGAGCATCCCTTTAGCCTAATCAAGTTGACACATACAGTTAGCCATCACAAGTCTATTCCTTATCAACCTGGCATCCATAAGCATCTCTTTAAACCATACTTAATCTCCAGACAAAGACAATGGCAAGTTCATAATTGCACCTAACAATAATACAACTGTCCCATTATATAACCCCAAACATACTAATACCTTCCTCAGAAGAGGAGGAACAGTTCTTGAGTGATATTTATTCTTCTACTGATATTTCTGTAACTTAAATACTATGATATAGAATCAACAATGCTTAAATATTGGTATCAACTCAATAAATCTTACCTTACATGATAAGGGAATAAGAGAGGAAAGAAAACAAAGACATTTACTTAATATGTGTATATATACACACAAACATATTCATAAAAAATAAGGAAATACTCATGACAATTACAGTCCTCATTTCTGTAACTGGTCATGTGCTTGTAGCTGATATGTACAACTACTTTCTTCCCCCACACATTCTGTATTCCCTTTGCCTTCAGCAAGTACCTCAAATGGTCATGATTTTTTTTACCTGGCAGGGTGACTCACACCTTCATTCCTGAAGAGTTTGGGCCATTAGTAGTCCTTACCAGAATTCAGATGTCGTGGTTTTCCAATGACCTTATCCATAGGGCAAGGTAATACTAAGAGATAACCTAAGGGATCTCTTGTAATTCACACAAACTGTTCTTACATCCCTTGTAGAGTGGCAGTCCGATTTCTCCTTGATAAACGGAACCAATCATCCCAGCCAGCACTATAACTCTCTTCTTTGCCTATTGAATCAGAGGCATGAGGAATCCAAAGTGGCCAGCTCTTAAATTCCAATTCGGTAGAATCATTGCTGTGTCACCTGGTGGAAGCCTTCCTCTCTCTGGAACTAAAACCTCTAGGCCAACTAAAACCTTTAATTAGTGGGTTACTATAGGTAATAGTGAGTGATGCCACTCCCATTTCCACCCTTGATGCCTGGAACCATTAATCCTACCAATGGAAGGAAAGAACCATGTATTGTATGCTGATTCATATATATATTCAGCCTGTTGAAAAACTTTGCCTCATGCCTGCAAGGTACTGCCACCTAGCTGGCTGTATAAATGCCTTCAAAAAGGCATTCTACCAATCTATCAAGTCAGGTGCTTTAGAATGGCAGGGAACATGGTAAGACCAGTGAATTCCATGAATGTCTCCCCACTGTTTCATATATTTGAGATGAGTTCCTTTAACAGAAGCAATGCTGTCTTTGAATCTGTATGCAGAGTAAGTGTCTATTCCAGTAAGAACAAAGCACTGCCCTTCCTGATACTTGCCACCAGGTAGCTGGCTGATCATTCCAATGAATGGTACCATGTAAGATGCTCAGTGTTGGTCTCTGCTGCTGGTAGACTAGGCACTCAGTGATGACCATAGCAAAGTCAGCATTGGTGAATGGAATGCTATGTTACTGAACCCATGCATAAATAACCTCCATATCTGCCACCATGGCCACTTTATTCATGTGCCTGTTGGGCTTTATTTAATGTGCCTTTTCCTGGGCTGGCCAGGAAAAGAAACTGACTGATATCTACAGAACAGGTCATCCTAGCCGTCTGATTATTAAAACTCTTCTCTGCTGAAGTTAATTTGGTTGAGTATTTACATGGGACCACACACTCATATGTTTCCTTTAATTTTATTTCTAAAGTATACATCAGAGGGCTTCATGAAATCTGGGGGCATACCCAATCTGAAAAGGCACCAGGTCTCACCTTATAGACTTTCACCCCAATAGTCCACTTCATTCTCCTCAAATTATATTAAGTGTTAAAACAGAGACAACACTTTTGTAAATTCACTTGTAGTAGCCAGATCCCTTTTTAGCAAACTACCCAGTAATGAGCAGCTACAGTTTTCTTTGTCTTAGGCGGTAATATTATCTCAGCCTATACTGAGCCCCTTTGGCTTGGTAAACACAACAGGAAATGCATTATTAACAATGATCTGCATCAATAATTAATAAAATTACAGGTGCATCAAGTTTTCAAGCTACCCAATTCACATCAATGAAGCCAGTACATGATTGCCTTCTCCCAAAAGACCACAATTAAATGATCGCTGCTGAATATATGTTTTTAATCAATTTGTGTGACCTTCTCATGCTGAAAAATTATGAGGTAAATTTTCAACTATATTAACATGTTATGGTTTCTGAGATTTTTGTTGTGATGGTGTTGAAATTGCATCAGACCATTTTTTAGCTTCCTGTATACATGTACAGAAATAATGGTTACCTCATTACTCTAAAGTCCCAGGAAAGAAAATAAGCAGTTGTAGAGTGTCCACATAGCAATATGGGATTTGGCTTTCAAATCCAACTTTTCTTCTGCTTATTTTGCCTGTCACCCATTTTGACTTTCACTTTTCACCAATATCACTGCCTTCCTCTCACTCATAAGTAGACACTCTCCTTCTTTATGCAGTCATTGATAATAGTTAATGATCAATTATTTAAAAATTACTGGACAATTAATAATAATCATTTTCAATCAGTTTATAAAGCTCCCTCAGAACTTTTTAAGTGCTTCCAAAAAAATGTTATTTTATTTCCTGGTATATGCTCATCTCCATAGAGGTACAAAAATGATTGACATCCTGCACCCGGAATGCTAAAGTCTAGTAGTAAAAATAAAATATGTAGCACAAATGACCAAACTATGAATCAGAAAATAGGAAGTACATGCCCTTCTCCATTCAGAGCTGCTTGAAGGCAGGGTCCTGTCTCATTCCTCTTTGTTCCCAAATTCTAGCTACACAGTTGGCACAGAGATTGTTGGGTAAATGAATGAAGTGCCCTAAGAAAAGTATCATTCTTTCTACCCTGTGTATCACTAACTGCTGGAAACCTCAGATAAGGCAGTAAAGATAACCAGCCAGCCCCCTACCCACCCTCCCACCCCCCCCACCCCTGCCCTCAAGGTGCTAACTTAAGTTTGAGATGGACCTTGAGACATCGACTTCTCTGCTCTTGACTGTCTTGCAATCAAATCTCCATTTCCTTCTGTGTTCTAGGAACTGTTCACATTTTTAATATTTTCCAATGCACTTATAGATTTAGTCAGTCTTTGGAGAAAAAAAAACAGAAATACCACGTCTTATTGAATATTTCAAAGAATGAAGTGGGGAAATAGGCCTTCACCCCATGTACATAAAACACTTTCAACTAAGCAAAGTTTGAGTTTCCAGTTTTCTTATTTTTCCAGTCTTAACTTCTTTTTTGATGAGCATCTTAGCTTGGGTTCCCTAGAAAATAGAGTGGAAAACAAAGACCAAGTTCTCAGGGAGTCGGATCCAGGGAGAAGGTGTGAGGGGCAGTGAAATCAAGTGGAGAAGTTGGGAGGAGCAACAGAGAGATGCAGGATGGTGGTGGCTACTGCAGGAGAAATGGGCTGTTCCATTCACAGGACTTCCTGAGGGGAACAGGGGAGAGGGGAGAAAGCATGCAATCAGCATCTGGGTTCTTACTTCACTCTGGAACACCTTGAACTCCCTGCACTTCTGAGTCCCCACATGTCCCCCACCCCACCCCGCCCCCTATGTGCATACAGTGCAACATCAGCATGGAAGCCCTGGGGCAGGAAGTGAGAGGCCTGAGGTGAAGTGTGCTAAGGGTGCAGATGTGTAAAGCTGGTCACATCCTGCACAGAACTGGTTCCACAGCATCTACTGGCATAACATCAGTTGATGCTCAAAGACTATGATGAGGTATCTAAAAGTCACTTGGTCTTTTGAATTTTCAAAGTCCTCCCTGAAAACCACGAATTAATTTTGGTTCCAAGCTACAGTGAGATGGGCAAAACTGATTAATATTTTATGCAGTGCAGTTGTAAAATATATCTTTCAAATCCCCCTTCTTGTCTACATCCTACGTTACCTATTCATGTGTGTGTGTGTTTGTGTAAGTCACTTCTTTCCATTTCCAAGATGGCCCTGATGTTTTTTGTGTGGGGATAACAAGGTAGAGAGCAATCTAGCTCTTAAGTTTCACAAGAGATGCCTTCTGAGAGGTAGTTTTTAAGAAAGGTTGTGTTGAGGTCTTTTCTAATTCCTCCAAAATGTGAGCAAAACAAAATAATTTTAAGATAATGTTAGGTCCCCCAAATATTATTTCTATAGCAACTCATGATCATTTAAGTACAAAGCTGGTGATGTTTTTCAAACCACAGCTCTCTGGCACCAGAAGAACTTAGAAAGGCCAATGTGACTGGCTGGGTGTTCTGATGACAGGGGCAGTTGGAGATTAAAGCTTTCATATCCCAATTAATGCTGCCAATGATCTTTCCACAGATAAAGTTAATTCCATTACCACCATAAATGAGGGTGTGTTAAAGGTTGGACAAGTTCAATACCTCCAGGACTGTACTCCAAAGCAGATGCCAAAATATCATGGGAATCATTTTAACTCAAGTTTACAGACCAAAACAACTCTTTACGAAATGGGAACATGTAAACAGGCTCCCACTCCTATGCAGGTCATATAACCAATTGCTTATTTTGTATTTTACTATAGAAATTTGTCCACAGTCTCTCAAAAATAAACAAACATTTAAAAACATTTTTTTAAGGGGCACCTGGGTAGCTCAGACGGTTAAGCGTCTGGCTTTGGCTCAGGTCATGATCTCATGGTTCAGTTCATGAGTTGGAGCCTGTGGTGGGCTCTGTGCTGACAGCCTGGAGCCTGCTTCGGATTCTGTGTCTCCCTGTCTCTCTGTCCGTCCCCCCACGCTCGTGCTTGCTCGCTCACTCTCTCTCTCTCTCAAAAATAAACATTAAAAAAATTAAAAAAAAAAAAAGAAACTTTATCACAGCATATTTGTCATATTTTATTTCCCACTGCCTTCTAAGGAAAGTAAATTCTGGTATTTCAAGGAACTTCTCTTTATTAAACAGAAGAAAACTTTGGCCCTTCACAGAATGACCTTTGATGTTACTGCAGGCAGTTTAAACTAGGGAGTGGGGGAGTATCCGAGTTTGAAGTTAGAGCTGTTACAGAGCTAAACTGTCCTGCCTGAGAAAGGCAGAAGGATTAAGAATCCCAGGAAGAGACTGAGAACGTGCAAGGCAAGAATCCCAGGAAGAGACTGAGAACGTGCAAGGCATGGGCAAGAAGGCAGAGCACAGTGGGAAAGCAGAGAGAGAGAGAAGAAACCTGGTAGGTGTGAGGATGGGAAGAGGGATTTGGAAAACCAAACATGGCTCAGCTGAGCTCCGTGTACAGTAGCTAGACAGCCAGCGCTAGACAATGCAAACACCTTTCTTGGCATCTCCTGCTGCCTCAGGAATACTTCCGTGTCCCCTAATGATCTCGATGAAGCGAATTTTTATTTGGGAGAAAGTAAAATAGAAAAAGAGGATAAGAAAGAAAGAAAGAAAGAAAGAAAGAAAGAAAGAAAGAAAGAAAGAAAGAAAGA
>NW_026057577.1:46155850-46219275 GCF_023721935.1 Panthera uncia | reverse complement strand
AGAAAGAAAGAAAGAAAGAAAGAAAGAAAGAAAGAAAGAAAGAAAGAGAAAGAGAGAGAGAGAGAGAGAGAGAGAAAGAAAGAAAGAAAGAAAGAGGAAAAAGGAAGGAGGAGGAGGGGGAGGAGGAGGGGGAGGAGGGGAAGAGAGAGAAAAAGAGAAAGCAAAAGAGAAAAAGAGACAGAAAGAGAATGACAGAGAGAAAGAGAGAGAGAAAGAAAGAAAGAAGAAAGAGGAGGGAGGGAGGGAGGAAGGAAGGAAAAACAAAATAAAGGGATGATTTTTAAATAAATCCATTTCAACCTCTAAATAAATGTTGAACAAATATTTTAAAAATATTTGTTGAAGCAATGCAATTTTTTTTTTAATTCTGTAGGCCACCACACAAATTTTTCTAGCCCTGATTTTAGCCTACTTCTACAATCCAAAGTAAAAAATAGTAAGTTTTCCAGTGACCTGAGGCAAGACATAACTAATGATTCCAGTATCCACTATAGAAGGCAGTATTAATTCTTCGATATTTGAGCATCTTTGCAAAACATGCCATTATCACGGAGAGATGCCAAGGGGAAGGAGATGTAGACTCTACTTTAAAGGCTTAGAGCATATATACATATTTTAAAGTCAATGGCCTTCTCTGACCTCTTCTACCACTCCAGCCTGTCAATGACAAGGTTTTGGCAAATATTCTTCTGAAAAATTACTAAGACATGGTAATACTAATTTTTAGGATCTAATGATATCATGTGATCTGTAAAGGAAAGAATACCATTCCTCCCACTGTTCTGGTCCTTTGCCAAGACTTCCTGGTTCATACCACAAAGAAGAGGGCCTCCTTGAAGTGGGCGGGTATGTTTTCATCGTACTGGCTATGGGATAAACATGAGCTAGCCTACTCCACTCTAAGAAATAGAAATATGCCTAGTATAAAACACTTCAATTGTAGATTAAAGTATCTAACAACATTTCCTGCATTAGTATCTATTTCTATTCTGTGTGCTTCCTTACCATTCAAACCACTGTGGCAGATTATTTGCAAGTATGGCCTCACTTATTCTCTTCCCTACATTTAGACCCATTTGTAATGTAATTGTCCAGGTGGGATGGATTTGTGTGTGACTCAGTTTGAATAATATAATGCACATGAAGTGATGTACCAATCGTGAGCATAAGCCACAAAGACGTCGTGTGCAGCCTGCATTAGTCTGATAGGGCTGCCATAACCACAGATAGGGTGACTTAAACCACAGAGTGTTATTTTCTCCCAGTTCTGGAGGCCAGAAGTCCAGGATTAAGGTGTTGGCTTATTTGCTTTCTACTGAGACCTCTCTCCTTGGCTTGCAGACAGCTGCCCTCTTGCTGTGTCCTCATGTGGTCTTTATGCATGTGCACCTCCAGTGTCTCTCTGTGTGTCCAAATTTCCTCGTCTGATAAGAACATCAGTCGGATCAGATTAGTGCCCATCCTATCAGCTTCATTAAAGGTCCAATCTCCAAATATAGTCACAATCTGAGATACTGGGAGTTAGGGCTTCAACAAAGGAGTTCTGGGGGAACATAATTCACCCATTATTCATCCATCATTCTCTTGAGACCCCACTGCCACCATATGAAAAAGCCCAGACCAATTTGATAGATGACCAGCCATCACCCAGAAGCAAAGTTTCCCCAATGACCTACACCCCATCACAAAAAAACATCAGAAAATCCAGTTGAGACCAAGAGAACAATCCAGCTGACAACAGTCGAATCTGCAGAAGCGTATAACTGTGAGCTGAATGAATGGTTGCTGCTTCAGGCTCTGGGTTTAGAGGTGGTTTATTGTACAGCAACAATTAATGGAGACACTAATTGTACAATGAAAATATATTGAGGACTGACCTTATTCATAGCCCTATCAGCCAAAGTTCTTCGATTGCAGCCAACAAAACCATCTCTGGAAGGGGTGCCTGCGTGGTTCAGTCGGCTAAGTGTCTGACTTTGGCTCGGGTCATGATCTTGCAGTTCATAGGTTCGAGCCCTGCATCGGGCTCTGTGCTGACAGCTCAGAGCCTGGAGCCTGCTTCAGATTCTGTGTCTCCCTCTCTCTCTGCCCCTCCCATGCTCGCATTCTCCCTCTCTCCCTCTCCCTCTCTCCCTCTCTCTTTCTCTCTCAAAAATAAATTATTAAAAAAAATCTTTAAAAAATAGAAAAGAAAAGAAAAGAAACCATCTCTGGTTAACTTCAGTGAACAGAATTCACTGGAAAGAACATGCTAGCCAAATCAGTGGGAAAGCTTAGAAATAGAAACACAAGTAACACAGGTAGAAGATAAGAACCATTCTATTGTTTTGGCACAGTGCTGTGCTGGCAGTAAAACTACAAAAAAAAAAAAAAAGAATCCATATAGAACATGTGCCACCAATATATCATTGACTGAGCCATAGTCACATATGGCAAAATTGTCAACCAGATGCATAGGATACAATAGGTTTATCCTCACACTAAATTTACAAGCCCTAAGAAAGGATACAGCATAGGGCAACAATTTCATTGAGGCACTGAACACACCACACACATCACCCAATATCCAGATCACTATGTGGGATACAATTTACAAGTACTGACATTAGTTTAAATGACATAAGCGCAAGAAAACTGAATGGTCTAGGGTTCCATTGCTGAAGTATCTTGCTACTTACTTGTCACTGGAGGACTGACAGAGAGGCCGCCTAGCTTCCTTCCTTTTGTGCAGATGCCAATCAAATATTACAGGTTATACAATAAATTATCCTGACAACCAAATGCAGTGTGCAAGAATAATAGTAGATCAGTCATCCATTCATAGCAATCCTAAGAAGACTCTCACTTACTTTCAATGAGTCAATTCTTTGATATTGTAAGAAGTTTGACAATCGTCTCTCTTGTCTCAATTAATTATGATGCTGAGGAAGATGACAGTCTAGATGTTAACATTTTTCCCCCCACAGACTCCTTCTCCCCAACTTGGCTAGGAGAGGGCAGGACAATTTTGTTTTTTACCCACAGTTCTTCACATAAGAGAGGTGAGAAAATTTTTCTAGAAAGAAAGTAGGATGGTATTACCAAGAAAGGAGGAATGAATGGAAGCTGGAAGAGATGAAAATAACAAATGCCCACAAAAACAAGCCCTTGCGCCTGGATGGCGCAGTCGGTTAAGCGTCCGACTTCAGCCAGGTCACGATCTCGCGGTCCGTGAGTTCGAGCCCCGCATCAGGCTCTGGGCTGATGGCTCGGAGCCTGGAGCCTGTTTCCGATTCTGTGTCTCCCTCTCTCTCTGCCCCTCCCCCGTTCATGCTCTGTCTCTCTCTGTCCCAAAAATAAATAAAAAACGATGAAAAAAAAAATTAAAAAAAAAAAAAACAAACAAGCCCTTGTGTCAGGTTCCAGGTTTGAAAAAAGAGCAATAATATCTAAGAAGTAGTTTCTGTCCTTACGAGCTCAAAATGTGTTCCCAGAAATAAAATGCAAGCAAAAGACATGTTCGGCTAAGCTGGTGGGTCCTATTTTTTTTTATTTTTTTTAACACTTACTCATTTTTGAGAGACAGAGCACAAGTGGGGAAGGAGCAGAGAGAGAGACACACACACAGAATCCAAAGCAGGCTCCAGGCTCTGAGATGTCAGCACAGAGCCCGACGCGGGGCTGGACTCACAAACCGAACCGTGAGATCATGACCTGAGCCAATGTCAGATGCCTAACCAACTGAGCCACCCAGTCGCCCCTGGTGGGTCCTATTTAAAAATGACAATCAAGTAATGGAGAAATAAGGACTAGAAGATCAAAAGAAAAATTACTGAGAGGGAAGGAGAATTGGTAGAGAGGGGAGTTTTAATTTAGTCTAAGGATGGACTTCAGGGAGCTATGTAATGGCTCTCAAACATAAAATTTTGTGTGCGTGTGGGTGGATAATACATGACATTTTAACTAATGTGGTTCCCTACTTACAATTCTTCTACCCCATTCATTCATTTAAGCTGTAGATAATAGGAAATATATATTGGCCTCTGCCCCCAATTCCTGGCACAGAGCTCCTAAAACCCTTACAATTTCCTAGGTGATAGGGGTGTTTTTGCTCGAATGACGTAATTCTGGGTGGGTGCTAGATGGCTCCTGGATGGGGCTGATCACCAAAAAGACCAAGCCATAATTAGAAGCTTATGGGAGGTTGACACATTCCAATTCCCCGGGGTCAGAAACTCCTGCCCTCAGATCCTCCAGACCTACTCCAGGTATCTCTTCATCAGACTATTCATCTGTATCCTTTCTTAAATCCTTTAATAAACTGGTAAATGCTAGCAAATGTTTCTCTGAATTCTCGGAGTTGCTCTAGCAACTAATGAAATCCAAAATGGGACTTCCTACTTGTAGCTAGCTAAGTCAAACAGCAATTGTGAGTAACCCTGGCACCTACTAGCTGTGACTGGCATCTGAAGTGAGGAGCAGTCTTGTGGGACCGAGTCCTTAACCTATGAGATTTGACACTATCATCTCCAAGTAGATAACGTCAGAATTGAGGTAAACTGTAGGATGCCCAGCTGGTGTCACCGAGAACTGCTTGGTGGTAAAAAAAAAATTCTACATATCTGGTGTCAGAGGTGAAGTGTTCTGTGTAAAAGTAGACACAGGAGGAAAGAACTGGGTATTTTTCTACCACAAACCAGTGTTCACTGGACGCATGTTAAATACAGTGTACTGTGTTCTAGGCTCTAAAATATAGCAAGGAACAAAAAAGATCCAATTCTCCACCCTCAAAGCAATTCTTCTGGTGATACTTGACTTGAGATCAATATTGTCCTATGTTGATGGGTGAGAACATGCAGTGGTGCTGTAGAAGCACCCAGAAAAAAAACGAAAAAGGTTCCATATTCCTGGATTTTCAGGTTTTAAAAACTCAATGTACATATTTAACAGAAAGAGAATATTTTTATTTTTAAGTATTTTAAAAATGAAAACAGCTCAATTGGCATTGCAAATTAATAGAATATTTGTGAGGTACTGTTCAAAGACAAAGCTGGGTGCTCAAAGGCATTTTTGCAGGCCAGACTTTCTACAAGGGATCCTGCAGTTACCGGGGCCCACAAGTGGTTGAACACCAATCTAATGAAACATAAAACAGGTGTGTAGCTGGAACACAGTTTCACTCCACCCCTGCCATTCGTTGGTATGTGTGTCTGTGTTCGCACTGTTAACCGTTCCTATATGCAAAATGACAAAAATCATCCAGGTCTAGCTGAACTCAGGCTTTCTTTTTTCTTTTTTAATTAGTTTTTTATCTTTAAAACTATCAACCCTGTAGAAAGTATAATGAACACTTGCATATCCCTCGCCAAGAGTCATCAGGTGTTGACATACTGCTTCCCTCCTTCCAGCCGTTTTCCTGTGTGCCTGCTTCCTGTAGCTCATGGTCCACTTCCTCCATCTTCAGAGCCAGCAGCTTTGGGCCAAGTCCTTCTCACGCTGCCAGCTCCCTAGTGCTCTCTGTCTGGGCTTCCTCTTTTACTTATGAGGTTGCTGCTGATTACATTGGGCCCACCCAAGGAACCCAGGATAACCCCTCCATCTCAACATCCTTTTTGCTTTTAAGTTTATTTATTTTGAGAAAGACAGAGAGAAGGATGGTGCAAGCACACATGTGGCGGGGGGGGGGGGGGGAACGGGAGGGAGAGAGTCCTAAGCAGCCTCCACGCCCAGTGCAGAGACAGACTCGGGCTCAGTCTCACAAGAGCTGAAATCAAGAGTCAGGCACTTAGCCAACTGAGCCGCCCAGGCTCCCCATTTCCATCTCAAGGTGCTTAGCTTTGCTCCCACGTGCAACACCCCTTTTATCATGTAAAATAACACATTTCTGGAATTAAACTATGAACACCCTTGGGGGCTGTTACTCTGCTACCACAACAGTACAGCATCGATTGGTGATGCTTGTCTGAACCAACGTTATCATGCTGGAGATTACAAGGTGGTGATTGTTCCAGCATTCACTATTTATTCTATTTAAAAGGGGAAAATTTTTCTCTCTCAACCTCTTTCCCTCCCTCGCCCTCCCCTCTATTTCTGGGTATTACTGTGAAACAAAAACTTTTTATATGTGTTACCTACCATTTTATTCATGGTGCATACTTGAAAACACCCAGTTAATGTTTGAACACCACTCTTTCCTGGTGCGAAGTTCAAGGCTCACTTTGTACTTTCCCCCCAAGTTAGCAGTTTCTTTGAGAAATTCTGGTTTCTTTTAGGGGATAATGGTATTTACAACCAAGATCTGGATGCTAGGAGTACTCACTACCACAAGGGTGACATTGCTTTTAGGTCTTTCCTGGGAAGAATGAATGTATATAGTTTGCTAGTTATCCCTATATGTTCATGTGTGTATATACAAACACACACACGTTAGTTCTCTAGTATTTATATAATATGAATACTATATACCTACATCTATGTACAGATACTTGAAAATCACGAACTTATATTAGTAACTCCAATCTAAATTTAATACCACAGAGTTCTTCCTTACTGTCCCTCAGCCTGTACATGTAACTCCCTTCTCCTGGGGAAAAGCCCGGTTGCCAACAATATCAATACACAAACTCATTCATTCTATCCTAAAGTATACACAAAACAGTTTTAGAATTATAATAACAATACTATTGCCAAGAGCAGACTACTAAATATAGTTTAAGATTTCCCTGCAGTTCTTTTGTTATCTTAGATTATATCCAAGTAAACAAACATGTGTTCAAATATACCCAATTAAATATCCTTCCTGTTGTTATGTTATCAATCTGATATGTAGTTAGGATCATTTGTTTCTGTTACAAACAATTTTAGGGTTTGACTGTTCTAATCCTTTTTCATTTGATTTTATTTTTGAATAAATTGTTAATATGGTTTACAAGTCCAAATTATTAAAAATGCACACTCGGATGTCTCCTTCACTTCCGCATCCCTTTTATTCCATTTCCACTCATTGTAATTAATGTTATTACTTTTTCATTTACTTTTTCTATTTAAAAAAAAAACAGAAATACATATATGTGTATGTGCATGTATATATATATACATACATATACATGGGGAAAAAAAGGAAGCAGAGAAAGGGTTAAAAAATGCGTGCTTGGTCAGGGGGCTGAAATTTTAGACTGCATAGTGAATGAAGGCCTCTTTGAGAAAGTAATATTTGCATAAAATTTCTGAAGAAAGTGAGGATGGGAGACACTATCTGAAAGAAGAGAAACCAAGATAAAAGAAATACAAAGTTCAAAGGCCCTGAGGCCAGAACAATGTGAAGACAGGGAGGAAGGTCAGCACTGCTTAGTGAGGCAGCAGTAGTAAGAGATGAGATACATATATACATATACATATGATATATGTATCATATATACATATGATACAGCAAGTACTTGCTGTATATATATACATATGATATACATATATATACATATGTACATATATACATATGATACAGCAAGAATATATATATATATATATATATATATATATATATATATTCTTAAATTCCCAAGAGAATACTTGATGACCAAGTTATTTCTCCCCTCCCCTCCAGAGCCTTCACATTGCCATGGAGAAAGGAAATTGGTAGGAAGGCTTAGGTGTCAGAAGTCCTGCACGTGAGCACAACCCAAGGACCAGGAAAGAAAGTGTGTTTTGAGTGCAGAGGCTTAAGGATTACCCACAAAGCGGGAGAGCCGCAAACTGCACGGATGCACAGCGAACAGCACTGAGGGGCTCACGGAGTGTCAGTGTCGGAGTGTCAGGGGCAGAGAGAGCCTGGAAAGCCCCCAGGCTTCCTCAGTTACAGAGAAGCCGTAAGTAAGTAGCCATACCTTCCCAGGTCCGGAGAGAGAGAGAATATGACAGGACACAAAGACACAGCAGGGACCTTGCCACAGGAGCACGATGGGGACATGGCTGCCCTGCAAGGAAAGCAAGGGCTCAAGGAACCAAGGACCAAAAGCTTCAGTGCACTGGTGTGCTGGCTGTATGTCTCAGGGACACCTGCTCAGAGCCGACCAAAACCAAGAACCAGAGCCCTAGACTTTAGAATGAAGCCCCAGAAGGAGGAAGAGGGAAAAAAACGGTTGATTTTTTTGTTGTTCTTTTAAACCCCAAATCATGAAGAGGTCACTTAAGAGATGGTGTAGTGCCAGGAGCTAGATTAGGTTCCTGCTATCAGGCAGAATTCAGGCTTGGGCTAGAAATCAGATATAGTTATGAGTAAACAAGGAAAGTTATATTGGGCTCCACTTTGTGTGTTGCCTTTGAGAATATTGTGCCTATGGGCATTTTTCTGGGAAGAAGCTCTGTTATTTTAGCCAGATTTTCAAGAGGCTCCTTGATCAAAACAGGTTAAGAACCACTATGTTTGTTTAACGGAAACAATGTAAAGGCAAGAAAAAAAATAAACTAAGAAACTCATTTCACTACAACAGCTGCATTTTCCATTTTATGTGATCTCTGGGCCCTTCATCTCCCCTTCGTCTTAGATACCTGGAGACCCTCATCATTCCTCTTCAGAATTTCATTTACCCTGCTCTAAACTCTCATGTAGACTTCTTTTCTTTTTTCTGTCCCCAACTGTTTTCTCCTAGTAGTCTTATATGTTTACAGTTGCATGATAAATAGTATTTCTTCTATCCTAATCATTACTTATGATTAGTCATTTATTCTTCTATTCTAAGAATTATTAATTATTCAAGTAATGCTTATTTTGGCTAGCATGTTTCTTTTTAATTTGTAAATATAGAAAGGTCAGTTAAAGTTTGTAATGTTTGCTTTTATGTGTTTGAATTTTCAATAAAGCAAAGCTGGACATTGGCATACAATGTGCATTTTCCTTTTGAAGGATTTTTTTTAAATTTGTTTAATGTTTATTTATTTTTGAGAGAGAGAGACAGAGACAAAGCATGAATAGGGGAGGGACAGAGAGACAGACAGACAGAATCTGAAGGAGGTTTCAGGCTCTGGGCTGTCATCACAGAGCCCAATTCAGGGCTCGAACTCACAAACCGCGAGATCATGACCTGAGCCTAATTCAGATGCTTAACCTACTGAGCCACCTACACACCTCATCCCTTTTGAAGGATTTTTAAGAGGGAAACAGTGTATAATGGAGAAACAGGAGATTAAGGCAACACTTGTTGATCTGTGTCCTAATCCTAACCCTGCTTACTATTTAGCTGTGTGACCCTGTACTGTACATCTGTGGCCGGTATTCCCTCAGATGACAAGTCAGCTTGTTAAATGACTCAGTGACAGCCATGAGGTGGGGTTCTGGGCCAGGTTACTGGAAGAACAAAATGAGACAGACATCTCTTCTGATTACCCTCTCTGCATGATTCACCATCTTGCCTCATAGAGATTCTTCTAAAATCTTTACATTGGGGGATTCACAATTTTCATGTTATTTATGTGTTTAGAAATGCGTTGAAAATACATGAATTTTGGGGGCGCCTGGGTGGCTCAGTCGGTTAAGAGTCCAACTTTGGTTCAGGTCATGATCTCACAGTTTGTAAGTTCGAGCCCCAAGTTGGACTCTGTGCTGACAGCTCAGAGCCTGGAGCCTGCTTCGGATTCTGTGTCTCCTTCTCTCTCTGCCCCTCCCCCATTCATGCTGTATCTTTTTCTCTCAAAAATAAACATTTAAAATTAAAAAAAAAAAGAAAAAAAGAAAATACATGAATTTTTGAAAATGTGGACTAAGTCCTGTTATTCCTAATACCCGCTCCTGGTATTATATATATGGCTCCTGGCCAGTATAGCACTTAGGTCAATTTCCATGCAAAAAATAAATACCGAAGTAACACTGTGGTCCCCTTTCCCCACTAAGGATTTTTAGCACCGGGTTAATATAGACTAATATACCTAGGAATGAGGGAGAGGGGTTTTTTTGAACAACTTATTCCTTAAAACAAAGTAACTTTCACATTTCAAGAATATTTTTTTAAAAAATCTGTCAAATGTGAAGCTCATTGAATTTGAGACTTCCGCAGCTAATTCCAACAACAGCCCATTTACACTCTCTTTGTGGGGTAGTGAAGAGACACTGATAATCACAGTACCTTAAGGCTCAAAACTACATGATGACTTACAAACATGTTTTTCCAGTTATCCCAAATCAGTGGCTTCAAATTGTTATTTGCACAAACCTTTTTCCTAATGAAATCTTACCAGAAACCCAGCATATAAGAGACAAAAGGTGAGTTGGCCTGTTTGAACAGAAAAGAAGTAGGTAACAATTTTGTCTTCCTGGCCTCTGCCTCATTCCCTGTGCCATAGCCACAGAGATCTCCACAGTCCATTTTGTGGCACAAAACAGAGTGAAAATTCCCAGCGTGGTATTTTCAAAGATCTAGGCCCATGGATATTGTCAGCTACCTGTCAGTTCACACTCATCTATTCAGCATATACTGTTGAACATTTCATTGTGTGTCAAGCACTATTTTCGACGCTGGAGAAAGAGCAGTGAACAAAATAAACTAAAATCCCTACCTACTTGGAACTTATACTGTAAGACAGAGATACACAATAAACAAAAATAACAGCTGTGTATAATATGTAACATGGTGGTGAGCTTTAATTGAGGAAAAAAAAGGAAGCAGAGAAAGGGTTAAAAAATGTGTGCTTGGTCAGGGGGCTGAAATTTTAGACTGCATAGTGAATGAAGGCCTCTTTGAGAAAGTAATATTTGCATAAAATTTCTGAAGAAAGTGAGGATGGGAGACACTATCTGAAAGAAGAGAAACCAAGATAAAAGAAATACAAAGTTCAAAGGCCCTGAGGCCAGAACAATGTGAAGACAGGGAGGAAGGTCAGCGCTGCTTAGTGAGGCAGCAGTAGTAAGAGATGAGATCAGCCTCTCAATGGTATGGGTTCAGTCACCTGAAATACTTAACTGTTTTTCACCTACCAAACAGCAATCTTATATAGCTCAAGATAACATTTGCAAGCAAGTACTTAGAACAACATAAATGGATTATTCACAGTATGTGAGGGCAGGGACTAAGTGCACTTAACAAGCAACTTCTTCCCAAAAGCCAGTCTAATTTTAAAATCTGTAAAACAGAACTTTAATCCACAGTGAATCATAATGTATGATGTGGCCTCAATAATGCAGGAGACAGAGCTACGTGGCCCAAGTTCTGCCCTGACACCATCATAGTGTAGACTCTGAGCAGTCATTTACGCCTACGTAAGGTGAAAATATGGACCAAAATATGGACCCTCCTCATCTCGAGTTTTGTGACATCATTCAAGATAATGGTTTGATTGTGTCACATCTTCAGTGATATTTGGTTACAATTCTTCCACCTCAACTGGACACCTAGCACCACTACAAATCCATGAGCAAAATATGTGCAAAGAGACAGGCAGGGCAAATGTTCATTTTTGTTGTTGCTAAATGGATTTGCCTCAAGTCCTGTTAAAGAACCTCTAGCCCTGGCAATCAGAACTAGACTATGTGGAGGCCAAGTGACTCCTTTGGTGTCTCTGGCCCAAAGATTATTCTCAATTCCAGTCTCGCTGTCCCTTTGCCCTTTTCCAGAGCCCTCTTCCAGGAGGGCATACACTCCAGAGGCATGAGAAGAGCAAGCCAAAGACATCCATCCAAAGAAAGTCAACCCTAACGGAAATAACAAAAGCATACCAGTTAGTCAAGGCTCTCATCACAACAACCCGAACATACCCTGCCTAATGTAACCACACAGGAGGGAAATGAACTACACAAAATCCTTAGAAAGGACAGGAATTAGGATGGCCATGAGTATCTGGGGAGCAGCATCTCAGAGAGGGTCTCTATACATCTCTAATATTTAAAATGATTCCACTCCAACACTTTGCTATCCTGGAATCATTCTTCCCTCAACGGTTTTTAAAATCAATTTAATAACATTTCCTAATAGGAGGGTCCACTCTCACCTGCAATCATGTGTGTCTTAACGGTGCAGGAAAAGGAGCACTGGCCTAAATTCAAATTCCCAGGAGGCATTCCACTGGTCTTGCTTGAGTCAGGGCTTACCATTAGACAGAGAGCTGGTGCATCTCGAGTGACCATTTTACCCAGATCATACAGAATGGAGGAAGAGTAATCTCCCTTGGGAAGGGATCTCGTGACAAAAGGAAGGGGATATAGAGGCTCGAGAAAAATGTCAGATATCTATATTACAAGCTAGTCATGAAGCCCAAATCAGCATCCCACCAAAAAGCTGTAGCACTTTGGTTCAGTAAATGTCCTTGCCTGTAATTTTGACCCATGCATGACAAAAGGGTGAAAGGGGGCCTGAAGGCCAGTAATATATCACAATTTGTTCTTTTTCCTGATTTTCCAAATCCTGACATTGACTCTATATATAACCAATCAACAGCTAGGTAGAACCACTCTCGATTTAAAACCATGTTTTTGGGGCATCTGGGTTGCTCAGTTGGTTAAGCATCCAACTTTGGCTCAGGTCATGATCTCATGGTTCATGGGTTCGAGCCCTGTGTCAGGCTCTGTGTGGACAGCTTAGAGCCTGGAACCTGCTTCAGATTCAGTGTCTCCCTCTCTCTCTCTGCCCCTCCCCTGCTCACGCTCTCTCTCTCTCTATCTCATTAAATAAACATTAAAAAAGAATAATTTAAAAATATTTTAAAAAACCATGTTTTTTAAACCATGTTATTTTTGTAGGAGCCTATGAGTCAGGACTGAAGCCCACATTGTTCACATTCGGAGACATGTTTTCATCACATTTCCTAAGCATACCTGAAAGGGTTAAATGATGTAAACCAAGTATAAAGATAACTCAGAAAACATAACCTCAAGGATATAAATAGCCAAATCTCATTATTTTTGTCCAAATGCCTGAAATTTTGATGATAAAAAATTTCACATTATCAATTTAATTTTTTTCCCAAATTCCTCTTCTATTGACCTACAGAAAATGAATATCCCCAAATATATATGAAAACATATCTCTTCCTCTAGTTCTTTGTACTTCTTACTTTGCTCATTTCCATCAGAAGCTTTTAACCTTGGCCAGCTAAAATCTGGGTCCTACCTTCAGCAGACACAGGCAAGGACATTTTCTGCCAAAAATATGTTTCTTCAGCTCCTCCACTCATGATTTTTCTAACCCTGAATCTTCCATGACCCATTTGCTCAACTTGAAGAGAGTCAATAGAAAACATAAATTTATCATAGCCTTGGCTCCAATCTTAGAGAATTTAACAAACCCAAGCAAATCGCTAGAATAGCCTGTAGGTAAAGGTGGAAGGAACTTACAATTCAAGAATCAACTAACACATACAAAATCATTTCTCAAACAAAAGCACAGAAAAGAACCTGGCACCACATTGGAATTTAGAGCCATAGGCCACATCTAAATAAATGCAGTGTAATCTATAAGAAGGTGGCAGAACAAAAGGAATAGAAAAATAGAAAATAGAAAACATACTACAGTTTCACTTTTATCAGGGTGCAGTCTGGAGCCCAGCATATGCCAACACTAAATTCAGTTGGGAGGAATTTCCTATCGGCAACTTTGCTGAGACATTATGATTTCTATATGCTAGAAGAAAAAATCCACAACTCATTTAGATTCTTCCTTGTCTCAAAAAGTAACTTCTATTCCTTCTTACAAACATTAGAAAAGTACAATGCAGGGGACTTCCAAACTCCAGGTCTTTCCTAAAGACCTTATCTTTTCTTGAGGATCCATTCCATGTGAGAAACTTCTTGATTTGACTTTCAGTTCTCCAAGCTCCTAATACTCCAACTTTAAATTAAGTGAGCCAACATCAGTCCCACAGACAGAATTTTCATTTTCCAGTGACCAAATTAGATGTCTCTAGTACACGATTTTATTCTTTTCTATACTTTCCTTCATAACATTTGTCACAATTTATAATTTAATATCATGTGATTCTATAAATATGTCTCCCCACCTAGTCTAAATTCCATGAGGGCAGGAACAATGAACCCCTTCAGGTTTTCACATCACTGTAATATTAGGGCAGAGCTTAGTGCCTGGCAAGAGGCAGGTGTTATAAACATATGTCAAATGATTAAATCATCTATTTGAGAACACCTTCATTTCAGAACTCAAAACAGCAGACTAGATGGGGACCCAGAGTTCTCCCTAGAGTTTTCTCAGTAGATGAAAAAAAACTCTTGAAAAGAAAAATTATGTAAAAAAAAGAAGAAGAAAGACAATAGATCATTTGACTTATTTGGTTCTTAGGACTGGCATTCTTTCCAATAATGCTAGGTTTTATTACAAATAACACAATATGTTCAATCTCTTCAAGTGGAAAAAAAACTATAGGATAGATTCAAGCTCAAAGTAACTGCAGCATATTTGCTTCTTGCTGTCTAGACAGTTTTATAAATTCTGTAAGTGTTGGTACCACAAAGAATGCAAGAGAAAGATATTATCTACTAAATGGGACTGAATCAAGAAAAATCAATACGATGTTCTTTACCAATATATTTTAGAGAACATGAATTTAGCCTACTTTGAATAAAAATAGTATTCAAAAGGTACTGGTTTGGCAAAACCTAAACAGGCCTATTTTTCAAAATGGGAGACTGAAGGTACATAATACCTTTTATGCCTTGTTATTTCAACATTTTAGCCACAGTTTACAACAACAAGCTAAAGCAGAAGTTTCTCAAATGTGCTTTCAATTCCATGCGAAATGTCTGGGTTGCCTTCAGGACAGATAGGCTGTCTCTAAAAGGAAGGGACTGGTTGCCACCCAAACAGACTTTCCACTCCCACCCCACCATTAGCTTGAACAGCGAGGTTTTGTGTGTTATCATATTAGGATCCTTTGAAGAAAGAATGCCTAGTGTTGAACTGAAAGTGATTGAAAATAATTGGACTAAACCAACAAACCCACATTTTTATCTAGATATATCCTTTGAAGAGGAAAATGGCCATTCTAAGTTGGTGAGGGGTGTTTTGATCACTGGGACTCAATTATATGTCATTATTTTCAATTATCAGCACCTCCATTTCAGAGTTTTCTTTCAAATCACCTGGGGAAGAGAAAGTATGGGAAATCTAGAAAAGTCCTGGTACAAACGCAGTGCCCCTCACCTCTAAATAATTCAGTGCCTGCCACTCTCTCTAAAGCATTCCCATATCCTTGTTTTGACCTACTAGCATTTCTGCCTCTGGTCTGTCATGGTATTTTTAAGACACACTTTAGCTCAAACATTCACTTTAAACTCCTCTAAAACTGTCACTTCAAAAGGAAATGTTATTTGTCAGAGTATATGCACTTTTAAGCTAAGAGTTTGAAAGGTTTTATAAACATAACTTCTGAAAAGAACAGTAGGGCAGAAAAAGTAAAGATACCTTAAAGTTTTTGAGGTAAAACCATATATTAACCCTTGGTTTAGAGCAGCTACCATCTTCACATTTGTGACTTTATCATTCTAAATACCTGGAGCCTTAAATGATTCTTGTGCCAATCCCCATTGCTTGTTGTTAGATTATTTCCTCCTTTACTCATGACCATCTCTGGACAGTTTGCACATTGCTCTAGTTAAATTGCTGCTTTGTGGAAATCACTGCAATTCTTCTGATAGCAAGTAGATAGTTTACATGTGGTTAAGACTGTGGAGTGGGAACCACAGTCCTTGGATTCAAACACCATCTCTTTTCTTCACTAATCTGTGACCCTAGGCAAGGAGACCTCTCTGTACCTGCGAGTCCTCACTTGTAAACCGGGAGTAAGAGGAAGACCTACCTACCTATAAGGTTGCAGAGAGACTCTCAAGATGTCAGCGCTGAGCCCAATGCAGGACTCGATTCCACAAACTGGGAGATCATGACCTGAGCTGAAATCAAGAGTAGATGCTTAACCCACAGGGCCACACAGATGCCCCATAAAGACCTTAAATCCTTATAGGTAGATCTTCCAGCCGTGTACTATCAGGCCAAATATGAATTTTCACTGCTTTTCCTCCTCAGGGTCTCTCAGACCTGATTCCCCATACCCCTACCACTCTATTTAAATATTTAAATCAGACTTTACCTATATCTAAAATTTGTCACCAAAGGAAGCGTATATATAAGTAATTTCTATTTTTTTTTTTTTTTTTTTAAGAATTAAACTAGGGGGTGGAAGAGGGTAATGGCTACTTCAGTAGCAAAAGGGATTATTCAGAACAGCTTAGTTCAAGGTCTTGGAAACGAGTTCTCTTGAAGGAACTGCTGCATTCATTTCAAAGTAGGCAGAATTAATCTGACTCAGGATCCATTTTCTGTGAGTCTTTCCCTGGGCATATGCCTGACCATCAGAGATTATAGGGAGCATATAGGAAGGAGGTGAACTGTTTCAAGAAAAAGGAAACTACAAAGGAGATGTGATTAATTGGCTTCCTCTGCTGAAGCTTTATCAGGGCCATATGTAATTCTCCACCTATCTCAGTGGAGCACTGGAAAAAATCAATCCCTGCAGTCTTGGATAAGCTTGATAGGGGCCACTGGCTTTTCTTTATATACTTATTCTTGCTAAATAATTCCTAAGTTTTCCAATATAGGCCATGTTTTTCTTCAAAACATGTTTTCCATGAACTCTTTAAACCAGTCTTCTTACTCAATAAATTCTCACTTATCTGGAGTTTCAACTTAGGTCTATCTTTAAATATATATGAAATTGCCACAAAAAGAAAATCATAACAGATGTGACTGTGAAATTAATAAAATCTCAATTAGACTCAGTTCTTAAATTCATTTCTGAGTAGCTAATATTTTTTTCAAAGCCCAATTTGCACTTGGGTGAAATATTCAAAGCATGTTGTATGTTTTTGAAGAGTCTGTTTCTGTATTTGTAAAAGAACACAATTCTCAAGTGCAATTTATTTTCAGGACTTTCATCAGAAAGACCTGAGAGGATTTCATTTTTGTCTTGAACAAATTAGATAAATGTTATTACTACAAGATCAAATACAAACACCTAATTTTTAAGATTTCTGGAGTATTTTAATTTGAAGGTAATATATTCAGATTTTATTTAGCTGACAATAGTTCTAATTAGAGCACACTTTTTTCTTTCTCTTAATATCACTTATCTCTATTTTATGTTCAAGAGTCTTTCCATTTTTCCTAATATAGAACCACAAATCTTTTCTCCAGTCTGTAAGACTGAAAGTTTTGTGAAATAGTCTACTTTTTGTTCCAGTTAAAGTAGAATTTTTCATCTCTTGGAAGAAAATGAAATAAGAACCAACAGAAAATGAGGCTAAAATCACCTTGTCAGGAATGACTGAAGGCTACAGAGAAACTGAACAAGGGAAAAGAGAAACAAACATTCAAATGAATATAAATGGATCGAGCCAGTCTGCAAAGAGAAGCAAATAGGTCTCTGAGAAAAATGGCCAAAGGAGCAAATGTTTAGAAAGTACACAAACCCCTCTGCTCAGCTATTCTAACTTCACTGCACCTTCTGTCATGTTCTTGGTAAAATTAACAGAACTCTCTTACTTATTTTATTCATGTAAACTTCCCTGACCAATACAGCTTCATTCTGCCTTTTTAGAAGTCAAAGTAAATAGATAAATATTTGACACAGCCACCCCAGGAAGGAGCACTACAAGGAGAAATTAAGAGGGCACTCAGCCATAAATGAAGAGGTCTAGGTTCTGGTCCCAGGGCTATTCCCCTCGCCTCCCACCAAAAAAAAAAAAAAAAAAAAAAAAAAAGTGTTTCACAACCCACCTGGCAGAATGTACCAAACAACTTACACTAGCAAGTGATGGATGCAAAAGGATGTCAAAACAACGAATGGAGTTAAGAGGTCAGGGTGTGAACTGTCCGTAGAGACATGAAAACAAACTCAAGACCTAGCACATGGTAAGTGTTCCATAAAGATCTACTGAATGAGCAACTGAATGAATGAATAAATGCATCTATTGATAGACAATTCCAGCCTGACCAGTAGAAAAAAGAGAAGCTTAAACTTTTTGTTATTCTCTTTGTACATAAGAATATTTTATATCATTTTTTCCATATATACTTTATAGATCTATTTTTATATAACACATATATTCATGACTCACATGCAAACATAAAATGAACATGTTTCATTTCAAAGATTTTACTTAACTCATTAATTAATGAGGAACCCGGTAAGATATATAAAGTCAATTCAAAGGAGAATCCAAAGAACAAACATATATGTGGGCAATCAAGAATGCCGAAATAAATATGCTGAAAGATACAAAACTAATACATATCCACATGATAAGCACAAATTATAGCTCCACTGAACAAAATTAGTTTGCAGCTTTATGGACAAAAAAATATTAATTACCATCAGTTTTATACAACTGTCCAAGTTGTAAAGTAGCTCAAAGATAAGGAATGATAAAAATTGATGGATTGGGGGCACCTAGATGTCTCAGTTGGTTAATCATCCGACTTCTTGCTATTAGTGACTTCCAGCCCCTTGTTGGGCTCTGGGCTGACAGCTCAAAGCCTGGAGCCCGCTTTGAATTCTGTGTCTCCTCTCTCTCTGCCTCTCCCCTGCTCTCTCTCTCTTTCAAAAATAAATAAACATTAAACAATTTTTTTTAATTCATCTATTGAGAAAACCCCTAGAAGAGTACTTTAGACATCTTCAAGCTTCCATTTTATTCATTTTATTTTTTTCACAAACTTTTCTTGATATAATAGAGATACGAATTATTTTCTGCTTGTTTATATTTTCATTGAACTCTTCTTCTAAACCCCCAACCCCTGATGGACTTAACTATCTGCTTTCTCCTTGCCTGAACCTGAGGAAATCCCATAATGATGAAGACCATACATTCACAATGACCACCAGCAACTGAACCAGTGAAAGAGCCTTCAGGAATGGTACTGCATTTCTGAGGTCATTTCACTGTCCCCCTCTATATAACATCAGTGCCAAATGTTTCCTCTCTCATTAAAATCTCTAATCATGGTAATCTGCAAAATATTTAACTACCAGTAAAAAATGGCCATACACTGATCAGAAAAGAGGTCATAGGTAGCCTCAGTGCCAGACAGCTATCCTCTAAATGCTGGATCATGGGAACAATCTGGAGGTACTGGATAAAGGTAGGGCACAGAAACAGAGCAAATGGAGACTCAGCATGGCTTAGGACTATTTACATATTTTAACCACCTATCAGGCCGTATTTCTCCATGTCTCCAATTCACTCCACTACCCCCTGCCCCAATTGGCAATGGATGACCTCACTTCCTACTCCACAGGGAAAATTCGAGCCATCAGAAATCCCTTAGCTTTCAACTAACAAACCTATCCTCCTACTGCTTTCAGCCCATCCTTTCCTCATTACTGAATGTAGAAAGAAATCTGTAATACACATGGAGAATATATCTGACATGTCTTACAAACAGAATATCAGAAGAAGAAGAATATAATAATATTGGGCTAAAATTGTCCAGTAATATAGAGGGAAGGAAGGGGCCACTGAAAGGAAGTCAACACCACTGGTGAGTTTTATGTTTCATGAAAACTACCAGATAGTATGAACAAGAATGATCAAATATACATAGCTTCTCTAAGAGGATCCCTTCAAGGAAGATTTACTAAGCATCACTTCAAAAGGCTGAGAGAGTCACTCCCTAGCATGAGTGTATTAGAGAACCTGATTATAAATTCAATTGAAATGAACCCAAGGGACGTTTGCAATATATCAAATCCCCCCAAATAAGAATTTTATGTGTGCTTCAGACATAAGCACTTATGAATTCATAAGGAAATTGAATTCATAAGGAAATTGAATTCATTTTAAGGACAACACCAAGATACAAAGGACCAGAAAAACTAGAAAAACTTTTTGTACTTCCACTTAGCAGACAAGGATAAAAATTCTGTTTGTTCTTTTGGGAGCAGAAAAGAGATTCACATACCACAAGTGGGTAGAGAAATACCGCAAAATAAAAAGACTTACAAGAATCAAGGGACTAGGCATTAGACTCAGCAACCTCTAATAGGAACTCAAGAAATGAAAATTTTGGTATGAAACACTGAAAGTTAGCATCCTTGAAGACAGTTTTTTATATTTTAACCAGTACTTCTTAAACTTCAGCTTACATCAGAATTTTCTGGAGGCCTTAAGAAAGCAGATTGCTGAGCCCCACTTGCTGTGTTCCTAATCCAGTAGGTCTGAGACTCAGCCTGAAAATTTTCATTTCTACAAATTTCCAGATTATACTAGTGCAGCAGTTCAGGGGCCATACTGTGAGAGCCTCTGGTTTAGAGTATATCTGAAAAAAGTGAAATAAACCAATGAGTAAAAACTTATTTGAGTTAATGGAGGGGAAGTAAATTAATGGCAAGTTTAAAAAATAATAATCCCAATGAAATAATTTTTAGGAGCTTTTGACCAAACATAATGTTAATGAACTCAGGACATCAGAGTTGAGGAAAATAAACCGTCCTTTCTCAAAGTCCTCTGGCCATATTTTTCCAGACATGATATCGTTTATTTATTTTACAGTCTTCTCCCCATTTGCTTAGCTTTTGTGGCTTCTGCCATTTCCCTGATATTTCCCTTTCTTTTACATCACTGCCATTCAATTAGCTGATACTTGTTTGAGCCTTTTTTCTCCTCAACTTCTGGAACTCCTTCTCTCCCCACAGTATGCTGTTCTGACTGGCATCAGTGAGTCACTGACTCCCCTAGATTTTCTGTTTGTTTGGTCTTACCCCCAACTGATTTCAATTTACTGAAGATTAGGCTAACTAGAAGTGAACATTCTAAATTAAAATCACACAACTAAACTAACATAAATGGGATAGTCTCCCCTCAGAATGTGCCCCATCTTATTTTTTGCAGGGTCAACAAAGTCCACCCACACAGTGTAAAAGTATCATTTACTTGACTGGCTTTGCTGGTGGCCAGAGATCCGTAAAGAACAGGAAATCCTGACCAGCCTCTTGCAAGATGTGGTAATGGATGAGGTTGGGTGGTACTACATAGCATATTCAGAGATATAAGATTACCAAAAAAAGAGAAAACATTGTAGCTTCTCTTCTTTTTTGAGAAGAGAAGAGCTAACAAAAGAATAGAGATAAAGAGGTTTGTGAATTTTTAAATACTGTGTTGGAAAACAAAGCTATATAGAAACTTATACAACCAAGAGTTAATGGAAGCCTCTGTCACCTGATTCAGAATGTAGTAAATTGTGTTGGGGAAGCGACAGTGGGAGGAGAAGGACAGGAAATTAATACTGAATAAATACATCTGAAATAGCAAAATTCATCAGTTATTTCTAAAATCCAAATACTAAGTTCGAGGGTTAGAAAAGTGTTTTCCAGCTGCTTGAAATTGATTTCTCCAAGATTG
Organism: Panthera uncia; assembly: GCF_023721935.1. Classification (NCBI taxonomy): domain Eukaryota; kingdom Metazoa; phylum Chordata; class Mammalia; order Carnivora; family Felidae; genus Panthera; species Panthera uncia. The sequence goes on along the minus strand of NW_026057577.1, from coordinate 46,197,911 downwards.
TATTCCTAGACCATATAATCTCTCCCCCCTCCCCCCAAGGAAACAAACTAGTTTGTAGGAGATTTTAAGTATTGTTTTCTGTGAGGCTCAGTTTTATGTATCAACTTGGTTAGGCTATAGCCCCATTATTCAAACACCAATCTAAGCGGTGCTGAAGATATTTTGTAGATGTGATAAAAGTCTGTCATCAGTTGACCTTAAACACAGAAGATTATTTTTAGATAATCTTGGTGGTTCCAACTCAACCAGCTGATGTACTTTAAGATTAGAATTGATGCTGAGGGAGGAGCCAAGATGGCAGAACAGCATGGAAGCTTTTTGTGGGTCTCGCGTACATGAAATACAGCCAGACCAACACTCAACCATCCTAAACACCTAGAAAACCGATTGGAAGATTAACACAACAATCTGCACAACCTGAACCACAGAATTCAGCAGGTACGCGACACGAAGAACTGAACTTCGGGAGCAAGAAGCCCCAAAAGGTAGGGAACCCCACAAAAGGGCGGAGAGAGGACAGAGGCTGGGGAGGGGGAGATCATACAGGAAAAGCACCCCTCCCCAAAAGCAGCTGGAGAGAAAGCGGAAAATTGGAAGCAGCCGCAGGGACTAAACTAAAAAGGGAGAAAGGAGAGGGTTTAAATTCCATTAAGACTGTAAACAAGGGGAGCGCAAAGTCTGCAACTCTGCAGCTCGATACCTGGTGGTGCTCTGGTGGGAAAGGTGAATCCCCAGGAACAGAGTGGGGTCCAGGAGGTCCTCAGGCCACATGGGGAAAAGCGGTTCCACTGCTGGAAGGAGATTTGGTAGAGACTGTTGAAGCCACCTGGTCCCAGCAGACCCCGGAAGGCAGCCACATTCTCTGGTGCTGGGGCAAGGTTGTTGAGGGTGAAGCCTGGTGCCAGATGTGTGTTGCGATTTTCCATAATCCCTTTAACTCTGATGCTATACTGTCTCACAATCTTTTTTGGGGGCGGGCTGGCACCTGGCCACAATCTCTGGACATCGGCATCAGCAGGGTCCAGCAAGCATTCCTAGGTGCAGCCGACATTCGGCCATTGCACGGTGAGACCCTCCCGCAGAGGGGCAGAGTGGTCAAAGCCAAAGTCCTTCGGAAGTAAGGGGCCGGGAAAAACAGCCGCATCTGAGACAAAACGTGGGAGAGAGGTACTGCCTGGGGCCTGGTCATGGAAAGTGGAAAAGTGGGGAGTGGACGAGAGCTGAAGATGGAGGACCGGGCGCGACTGCTGATCCCGGAGAACAGACTGGGTAGCTGGGTGGCGTCATTTTTACCGCTTATGCACATGCGTACCTAGGAGCACCGAAACAATCCATCCCAGTAGCCTAGCAACGCCATCTAGTGGAGAGCGGAGCTAATACACCGAGCCCCACCCAACTGGGCCGACTTCACTCTTTAATACAAACCTCACTGCCGGCTTAATTTATGGACCATAAAGAGCTACATGGACTGACTTCTAGGGAAAAACGAAGCAATTTCAGTCCTACTTCAATCTGTTAGCATGTTATCTATTTAATTTTTTTCTCTTTTTCCTTTTTCTCTTTTACAATTCTTTTCTTTTTCTTGAATACAGAAAAAGAAAAACTCATTTTTATTTTCAATTTTTATTAAAAATACCTGTCTAATTTTTATTACTATATTTTTTACTTTTGTGTAAATTTTTTCAAATTCTACTTGATCATTTTATTTTAGTCTACTTCAATGTACTCACCTTTTCAAATTTTCAAACAATTTCCTTTTTTTTCTTTTTTTCTCTTTTTCATTTCTTTTCTTTTTCTTGAATGCACAAAGAGAAAAACTTCATTTTTACTTCCAATTTGTTTTAAAAATATTTTTATTTAATTTTTGTTACTGTATTTTTTGCTTTTCTTTAATTTTTTTCAAATTCTATCCTACTCCCATCATTTTATTTCAGTCTACTACAGTGTGTTCACTTTTTCAAATTTTCAACGATTCCTTTTTTTCTTTTCTTTTTTCTTTTTATCTTTTTTCTCTTTTTAATTTCTTTTCTTTTTTCTTAAATACAGAAAATGAAAAAATTCATATTTCTTTTTAATTTTTATTAAAAATATTTTTCTTTAATTTTTTTCTACTATATACTCTACTTTTGTGTATATTTTTTCAAATTCTATTTTACCCACATCATCTCATTTTAGTCTACTTTAGTGTATTCATTTTTTTCAAATTCTCAAACGATTTCCTTTTTTCCTCTGCCCCCTTATTTTTTTCGTGTCTCTAATCTGTCAAACCACTTTCAACACGCAGAACAAAACATACCTATGATCTAGCATCATCTATTCGATTTGTGTGTGTGTGTGTGTGTGTGTTTAATTTTTAATTGTAATTTTTTTTAATTTTAATTTTTTTTCATTTCAATTTTTCTACCTCATTAATTGCTTTTCTCCCTTCAAAATGACAAAATGAAGAAATTCACCCCAAAATAAAGAGCACGAAGAAACGATGGCCAGGAATTTAACCAACATAGACACAAGCAAGATGTCTGAATCAGAATTTAGAATCACAATAATAAGAATACTAGCTGGAGTCAAAAATAGATTAGAATCCCTTTCTGCAGAAATAAAAGAAGTAAAAAATAGCCAGAATGAAATTAAAAATACAATAACTGAGCTGCAATCATGGATGGATGCAGTGGCAGCAAGGATGGATGAGACAGAACAGAGAATCAGCTGAATACAGGACAAACTTATAGGGAATAATGAAGCAGAAAAAAAGAGGGAGATTAAGGCAAAAGAGCACAATTTAAGAATTAGAAATCAGTGACCCATTAAAAAGGAACAACATCAGAATCATAGAGGTCCCAGAGGAGGAAGAGAGAGAAATAGGGGCAAGAAGGGTTATGTGAGCAAATCATAGCAGAAAACTTTCCTAACCTGGGGAAAGACACACATCAAAATCCAAGAAGCACAGAAGGCCCCCATTAGATTCAACAAAAACCGACCATCAACAAGGCATATCATAGTCAAATTCACAAAATACTCAGGCAAGGAGAGAATCATGAAAGCAGCAAGGAAAAAAAGTCCCTAATCTGCAAGGGTAGACAGATCAGGTTTGCAGGAGACCTATGCACAGAAACTTGGCAGGCCAGAAAGGAGTGGTGGGATATATTTAGTGTGCTGAATCAGAAAAATATGCAGCCAACAATCCTTTATCCAGCAAGGCTGTCATTCAAAATAGAAGGAGAGATTAAACGTTTCCTAGACAAACAAAAATTAAAGGAGTTTGTGACCACTAAACCAGCCCTGCAAGAAAGTTTAAGGGGGACTCTCTGAGGGGAGAAAAGATGAATATTCATCTTTTGGTATATATATATACCAAAATCAACAGAAGATTAGACAGGACCAGAGAACACCACCAGAAACTCCAACTCTACAAGCATCATAATGGCAATAAATTCATATCTTTCAGTACTCACTCTAAATATCAATGGACTCAATGCTCCAATCAAAACACATAGGGTAACAGAATGGATAAGAAAATATGACCCATCTATATGCTGTTTACAAGAGACCCACTTTAGACCTAAAGACACCTACAGATTGAAAATAAGGGGATGGAGAACCATCAATCATGCTAATGGTCAACAAAAGAAAGCTGGAGTAGTCACACTTATATCAGACAATCTAGACTTTAAAATAAAGACTGTATCAAGTGATGCAGAAGGGCATTATATCATAATCAAGGGATCTATAGACCAAGAAGACCTAACAATTGTAAACATTTATGCGCCAAATGTCAGAGTACCCAAATATATAAATCAATTAATCACAAACAAAGAAACTCATCGATAGTAATATCATAATAGTAGGAGACTTCAACACCCCACTCACAGCAATGGACAGATCATCTAATCAAAAAATCAACAAGGAAACAATGGCTTTGAATGACACATTGGACCAGATGGACTTAACAGATACATTTAGAACATTTTATCCTAAAGCAGCAGAATATACATTCTTCTCCAGTGCATGTGGAACGTTCTCCAGAATAGACCATATACTACAACACAAATTAGCCCTAAGTAAGTACAAAAAGATTGAGATCATACCATGCATATTTTCAAACCACAATGCTATGAAACTCAAAATCAACCACAAGAAAAAATTTGGAAAGGTAACAAATACTTGGAGACTGAAGAACATCCTATTAAAGAATGAATGGGCTAACCAAGCAGTTAAAGAAGAAATTAAAAAGTATATGGAAGTCAATGCAAATGATAGCACCACAACCCAAAACCTCTGGGACGCAGCAAAGGCAGTCATAAGAGGAAAGTATATAGCAATCCAGGCCTTCCTAAAGAAGGAACAAAGATCTCAGATACACAACCTAACCTTACACCTTAAGGAGCTGGAAAAAGAACAGCAAATAAAACCCAACACCAGCAGAAGACAGTAAATAATAAAGATTAGAGCAGAAATTAATGCTATCAAAACCAAAAAAACAGTAGAACAGATCAATGAAACCGGAAGCTGGTTCTTTGAAAGAATTAACAAAACTGATAAACCACTAGCCAGTTTGATCCAGAAGAAAAAGGAAAGGACCCAAATAAGTAAAATCAAGAATGAAAGAGGAGATCACAACCAACGCAACAGAAATAAAAACAATAATAAGAGAATATTATGAGCAACTATATGCCAATAAAATGGGCAATCTGGAAGAAATGGACAAATTCCTAGAAACATATACACGACCCAAACTGAAACAGGAAGAAATAGAAAATTTTAACAGACACATAACCAGTAAGGAAATCAAATTAGTAATCAAAAATCTCCCAAAACACAAGAGTCCAGGGCCAGATGGCTTTCCAGGGGAAGTCTACCAAACATTTAAAGAAGAGTTAACACCTATTCTCTTGAAACTGTTCCAAAAAATAGAAATGGAAGGAAAACTTCCAAACTTTTTCTATGAAGCCAGCATTACCTTTATTCCAAAACCAAACAGAGACACCACTAAAAAGGAGAACTATAGACCAATTTCCCTGATGAACATGGATGCAAAAATCCTCAATAAGATATTAGCCAACCTAATCCAACAATACATTAAAAAAATTATTTACCATGACCAAGTAGGTTTTATACCTGGGATGCAGGGCTGGTTCAAAATCCACAAAACAATGTGATTCATCACATCAATAAGAGAAAGGACAAGAACCATATGATCCTCTCAATAGATGCAGAGAAAGCATTTGACAAAATACAGCATCCTTTCTTGATAAAAACCCTTCAAGAAAGTAGGGATTGAATGAGCATACCTCGAGATCACAAAGGCCATATGTGAACAACCCAATGCTAATATCATCCTCAATGGGGAAAACCTGAGAGCTTTCCCCCTAACGTCAGGAACAAGACAAGGATGTCCACTCTCACCACTGTTATTCAACATAGTATTGGAAGTCTTAGCCTCAGCAATCAGACAACACAAAGAAATAAAAGGCATCCAAATCGGCCAGGAAGAGGTCAAACTTTCACTCTTTGCAGATGACATGATACTCTATATGGAAAACCCAAAAGATTCCACCAAAAGACTGCTAGAACTGATTCACGAATTCAGCAAAGTTGCAGGATATAAAATCAATGCACAGAAGTTGGTTGCATTCCTATACACCAACAATGAAGTGACAGAAAAAGAAATCAAGGAATCGATCCCATTTACAGCTGCACCAAAAACCATAAAATACCTAGGAATAAATCTAATCAAAGAGGTGAAAAATCTATTCACTGGAAACTATAGAAAACTTATGAAAGAAATTAAAGAAGACACAAAGAAATGGAAAAAGATTCCAGGCTCCTGGAGAGGAAGAACAAATATTGTTAAAATGTCGATACTACCCAAAGCAATCTACGTATTCAATGCAATCCCTATCAAAGTAACATCAGCATTCTTCACAGAGCTAGAACAAACAATCCTAAAATTTGTATGCAATCATAAAAGACCCCAAATAGCCAAAGCAATCTTGAAAAAGAAAACCAAAGCAGGAGGCAACACAATCCCAGACTTCAAGCTATACTACAAAGCTGTAATCATCAAGACAGTATGGTACTAGCACAAGAACAGACACTCAGGTCAATGGAACAGAATAGAAAACTCAGAAATGGACCCACAAATGTATGGCCAACTAATCTTTGACAAAGCAGGAAAGAATATCCAATGGAATAAAGACAGTCTGTTCAGCAAATGGCATTGGGAAAACTGGACAGCGACATGCAGAAAAAATGAACCTGGACCACTTTCTTACACCATACACAAAAATAAACTCAAAATGGATGAAAGGCCTAAACATAAGACAGTAAGCCATCGAAATCCTCAAGAAGAAAGCAGGCGAAAACCTCTTTGACCTCAGCTGCAGCAACTTCTTACTCAACACGTCTCCAGACACAAGGGAAACAAAAGCAAAAATGAACTATTGGGACCTCATCAAAATAAAGAGCTTCTGCACAGCGAAGGAAACAATCCACAAAACTAAAAGACAACTGATGGAATTAGAGAAGATATTTGCAAATGATACAGCAGATAAAGGGTGAGTATCCAAAATCTATAAAGAACTTATCAAACTCAACACAAATAATATGGTTTTTATCCAGTGAAGAAATGGGCAAAAGACATGAATAGACACTTCTCCAAAGAAGACATCCAGATGGCCAACTGACACATGAAACAATGCTCAACATCACTCATCATCAGGCAAATACAAATCAAAACCACAATGAGATATCATCTTACACTTGTCAGAATTTCTAACATTAACAACTCAGGCCACAACAGATGTTGGCAAGGATATGGAGAAAGAGGATCTCTTTTGCATTGTTGGTGGCAATGCAAGCTGAGGCAGCCACTCTGGAAAACAGTATGGAGGTTCCTCAAAAAATTAAAAATAGAACTACCCTACAACCCAGCAATTGCAGTACTAGGCATTTATCCAAGGGATACAGGTGTGCTGTTTTGAAGGGACACATGCACCCCCATGTTTATAGCAGCACTATCAACAATAGCTAAAGTATGGAAAGAGCCCAAATGTCCATTCATGGATGAATGGATAAAGAAGATGTGGTATATATATACAATGGGGTATTACTCAGCAATCAAAAAGAATGAAATCTTGCCATGTGCAACGACGTGGATGGAACTGGAGGATATTATGCTAAGTGAAATTAGTCAGAGAAAGACAAAAATCATATGACTTCACTCATATGAGGACTTTAAGAGACAAAACAGATGAACATAAGGGAAGGAAACAAAAATAATATAAAAACAGGAGGGGGCCAAAACAGAAGAGACTCATAAATATGGAGAACAAAGTGAGGGTTACTGGAGGGGTTGTGGGAGGGCGGATGGGCTAAACGGGTAAGGGGCACTAAGGAATCTCTCCTGAAATCATTGTTGCACTATATGCTAACTAATTTGGATGTATAATTTAAAAAATAAAAAATGAAGTTAAAAAAAAAGAAGATTAGAACTGATGCTTTCCTGCAGAGGTAATACTGCCTGTGGACTGAAGTTACACTTGGGCTGGAGAGTTCCAGCAACCATTCCTGCTGGACTGTCTATGGATTTCAGACTAATTTTTTTTAAATAGAGTAAAACATTAATTTTTTTAATTGGATAATACTCATAAGCCAGAAAAAAATTTTAATTACACAATCTATGACATATGTGGAACCAGAGAGGAGAAAACATTTACTGAAACTTGAAGTGATTGCCAGGAAAGTGAGTAGACTATATGCCTAGCATATCCCCAGCCACTGCAAAATCAGATTAATAATTGTAACTGACATCAGAGCACTTACAATGTGCCAGGTGCCTGTTCTAAGTACTTTGTAAATTACAACGCAAGCCTCGCAACACTCCAGTGAAGGAGGTACCAGAAATAACCTCATTTTACAGGTATAGAAAAGTAAAGGAAAACAATTACACAATTTGCCCCAAAGCACTCTGACAATGCCAAAACCATAACTCAAACCTAGACTGTGGCTCTAGAATTTGCATTCTCAATCCATATTACCTTGTGAGTTGGCAAAACATTTAGAATCTACCATGAACTTCATTAGGCAGAATGCCAGCATCAAGAATGGCATGAGCAGAGGAACCCACCTATAGTGTCATTTCCCCCTGGAGTAAATGGTATGCTGAGTGAAGTCACAGCTCCTGAGGCAGGCAGTGTGCCAGAAACAGAAGGGTGCTACCAGATAACTCCAGGCTACTTTGGCAAATAAGAAAATGAAATCCTTGTTTCTCATGAGAATTATCAGTCATCCATTCCTCTTCATGATGCTTTCTCCCCTATACATTTCTTAAATATGTACACTAAGTTTTACCTACATTACAACAAGCCTGATCCAAACCACAGTCATGTCTTGTCTGGATAGATGTGAGAGCATTCTAGCATTCTAGTGTTTTCCCCATATCCACGTGGCCTCTGCAATCTGTCCTCCACAATGGATGCTAGAGTGGGCCTTTAAAACACAAATTTAAATACACTATTCACCTACCTCATATTTGTCAATGGCTTTCCATTGCTTTTGGGTTATTCTCAGCATACTTAATGTGGCCTCATGGTCCTGCATGATCTGGCCCGTCCTACCTCTCTAGACTCTTCTGTCTGCTCACTATACCCTGAACAACAGTTTCTGTCTGTCCAACTAACCAGGAACCCAGTAAGTTTATAGAACTGTTACCATTACTGGGAATTAAGATCTGGGGTAATTATTTGATACATGACTTCCCCAGGAGCTTGTAAAGGATATGAGAGCGAAGAAAAATATTTTAAAGCAGGAAGATGATTGAAGTTAGTGCATAAAAGAAGCCACTGAGGCCTGGGTTCATATTCTGACCTTGATGAAGCTTTGTGTTTTAAAGCAAGAGACTTAATGTCAAGGAATCTATTTCCTCATTGAAAAAAAGTGGGGTACTAATATCTACAGGGCTGCTGCAAATATTAAATAACATATGCAAAGCACTCAGCTTGCTACCTGGAACATAGTAGGCACTCAAGTTGAAAATAAAACTAAATTTTTTAATAGAGAAGAGTATGAGTTCATGTATCCACTAGAAGAAAAGAAATGCCAAGTAAAAATAGAAAATTGCAAAGAAAGGGGTGCCTGCGTGAATCAGTCAGTTAAGCATCTGACTCTTGATTTCGACTCAGATCATGGTCTCACAGTTTGTGAGTTCTAGCCCCACATTAGGCTCCATGCTGATGGTGTGGAGCCTGCTTGGGATTCCCTCTCTCTCTCTCTCTCTCTCTCTCTCTCCCTCTCCCTCTCCCTCTCCCTCTCCCTCTCCCTCTCCCTCCCCCTCTTTCTCTGTCCTTCCCCCAATTGTTCTGTCTCTGTCTCTTAAAATAAATAAACTTTAAAAAGAAAAAGAAAACTGCAAAGTAAACCCAAATATCAGGAAAATAAAGGGAAACAAGGAAATATTAAAAAATCAAAAGGCTGAATAAAATAGGATAGGTATATATAAAACCAAATTATGAGAAAAACAATGACAAAATATAAATTCATTTAGCCCCGGTTAAAGTAGAAGATTTTATATACCTATCTCAGTTGGTAACAAAGAAATATAATCATAGAATTAAAATACAGTTTCTACCAAACTTTGTATCTGCAGAACATATGGACTAGTTTTGAATATTCAGAAAATATTTACAAAAATTGATCAAATTCTAGGCCACTAATAAATTCTCCATAACTGCCTTGGAAATGTCTAGAACTCATAGGGGCAAAAGGGTAATCCAGGCAGGGAGCAGAATCAGTAAAGCCCTATGCCCCTGGACTCAGCACAATAGAGAAGCACATAGTTTATCTTTACACATGATTCGGATCAACCAAACAACCAACCAAACAAAACAAAAAACAAAAACAGGAGGTTTTTGCTGTGTGTTGTTTCTTAGACAAAAGCCTCTGTCCTGTGATGAATCAGCTCCTATTCAGATAAAAATTGACCCTCAAGAGGAACAGCAGTGCTTGCCAATCAGTAGGGTGACATTTCATACATCAAGTCTTCTTTGTCTTTGAATTGCCCTCCAGTTACTACATCTTCCAAAGGAAGCTGGGAGGGAAAAATTCAGCAGCCACTACATTTTTATTTTATTTACCTACAAGGAGTATCTAATAAAAAGCAATGACTGTCCTCGACCAGATAAATGAGAAATCTTCAACCCAGGGTGTCCCACCTTCAAAACTAAAAAAAAAATAAACAAACAAACAAAGAAACAAAAACAATGACCAACATAAAAATCCTTATGATACTTTGCAACTATGATGGGTCACCTGCCATATCAAACTGAGACACCGTGTCTATAAATTCAAATGTGTTTGAAAGTAACTTGCTTTTGAAAGGAAATTATTTTTATCAGATGCTCTCCGAGGATAAATGAATTTGAAGAAAATTACTGTCCCACATAAAACACATCATACTCATTCTGTTTTCTAGACCTCATGCTTCCTCCCCTGGCCTCTTCTTTCACACATGCCTCATTGTCCATTGAGGGTCCCTATTTATTTTATGCAACTTCCTAACTTCTCCCATCCGTGTAAACCGCTCTTTCTCTGAGTCTTATTGTTCGCATGGACCCCATTTAATACTTGTTTATTCCTTATATAACATAAAGACCATGTCTTACTTTCTAAATAAGCATCATAGAAGCTAGAATGATGCTAGATACAAAGTTATGGGCCTTTATTTAATATTTTCCTCCATTCTCTATTGCTGTTTTTTTTTTTTTCAAGTTCCTTTAGATCCAGGACTCTACTGAAGTGATTTTATTCCTTGTTGTTATCTGATTTCTGCTGAAATGATAATTTGTTAGTTTTTCAAAATTTTGCAATGAAAAATTTTAAAGCTATGTGATATCAATGGGACAGTTTATGCCACAAACGCAACACAATTTTCCTTGAAGCTGAAAAAATGAGAATTAGAGTAGTGAACTTGAAAATAATCTAATTTTGGCTTTACCCTCTATATTTAAGGTCTTGACATTTTTTTAGCAATTAGAAAAATCTGTAAAACATAACAAGTTAACAAATATACCTATGGAATTCATAACATGTAATGCTTTAAAAAAATGCAACCCTGAAGGCTTTGAGATTCTGGAGACTGCATCAAATCAGCAGAGCAGTGCAAAGGCAGAATGTTATTTGCATAATGTGAAAAAATATGTTAATAACCTTTCATTTGAAGAACTGCACTGAAACCTATTTAAACAATATGATTCTTTTTAAGCTGCCATGAAAAAAAAAAAAGGCAGATCAGCCTGACTGAAATAATAAATGATCAAGCCTTATAAGAGAAACTGATAAACTATTCCTTTTGACTACATTTTTGGCAGTTTCAGATATTATTACTCACATCCAAGTGCCTCTGCCCCTTTTAGTTCCTCACTTGGAGGACACCAAAAAGTATGTAAACAACAACAAACTTTGAGAACATAAGCATGTTTGGTTTTACACATCGCCAAGGCCACAAAATTTCAAAATAACCTTTCTAGCACCAGGAACTTCAGAAACTGGTAACATGTATGGATCGCAGGGAGGATTTGAGCACTGTTTTTCTCCTCACCCTCCCAAGACTACATTCTTTCCTTTCATCTAGTATTTCATACTGTTTTCAAAAAGAAATTGGGACTATGCCTTCTCTCCCTAATAGAACCAAGTATTAAGAAATAGAGATAACTATATAAAAAGCTGGACTCCTTTGTAGCATCATTACACGAGTTTCTCTTCTATACTCCTCTAAGATGAGGTCCGAGAATGTGGTATATGAGGAAGTGTCTTGAAAATTTGTTGAAACACCCTTTATGGTTTAGAACATGTTCATTTTTTTTATAAATATTTTATCAGCCAAGAAACTTTTCTATTTTTTTAACTTACTTTCATATTTGTTTATTTATTTTGAGAGAGAAAAAGAGAGCATAAGCAGGGGAGCGGCAAACATGGAGAGAAGGAATCCCAAGCAGACTCCACACTGTCAGCGCAGAGCACGATGAGGGCTCAAACCCATGAACCATGAGATCATGACGTAAGCCGAAATCAAGAGTCAGACACTTAACCAACTAAGCCACACAGGCACTCCAAAAAATTCTATTTTTAAATATTTACAAATACATATATTTTTCTCCAAATGTCGGGAGCAGTCAGTGTTAAAAAAAAGTACCTAACTGGATGGGGCGCCTGAATGGCTCAGTCGGTTGGGCGTCGGACTTCAGCTCAGGTCATGATCTCACGGTTTGTGGGTTCGAGCCCTGCATCAGGCTCTGTGTTGACAGCTCGGAGCCTGGAGCCTGCTTCGGATTCTGTGTCTCCTCCTCTCTCTGCCTCTTCCCCACTTGTGCTCTGTCTATCTCTGTCTCTCAAAAATAAATGAATGTAAAAAAAAAATTAAAAAAAAAAAACTAATTGGAGGCTAAAATTAACAACACAGGAAAAAACAGATGTTGGCAAGGATGTGGAGAAATGGGAACCCTCTTGCACTGTTGGTGGGAATGCAAACTGGTGCAGACACTCTGGAAAACGGTATGGAGGTTCCTCAAAAAATGAAAAGTAGAACTACCCTACAACCCAGCAATAGCTCTACTAGGAATTTATACAAAGGATACAGGAGCGCTGATTCATAGGGACACATGTTTATAGCAGCACTATCGACAATAGCCAAATTATGGAAAGAACCCAAATGTCCATCAACTGATAAATGGATAAAGAAGATGTGCTTTATACATACAATGGAATACTACTTGGCAATGAGAAAGAATGAAATGCTGCCATTTGCAACAATGTGAATGATACTGGAGGGTATAAGTCAGAGATACTGTATGTTTTCACTCATATGTGGAACTTGAGAAACTTAACAGAAGACCACAGGGGAAGGGAAGGGGAAAAATAGTTTCAAACAGAGAGGGAGGCAAACCATAAGAGACTCTTAAACACAGAGAAAAAAAACTGAGGTGTGATGGGGGAGGTGGGGGAGAGCAGAAAATGGGCGAGGGGCAAGAGGAAGGCCCTTGTTGGGATGAGCACTGGGTATGTATATAAGCCATCAACCACAGAAATCAATCCCCAAAACCAGAAGCACACTGCATACACTGTATGTTAGCCAACTTGACAATAAGTTGTATTTTAAAAAAAGTAACTAATTGGATATATGACATTATACACTTGTGTAAACCCAGACAATAAACATTAGTGTCAACTATGGACTTGGGGTAACTATGCTGTATCAGTGTAGGTTCACCTGTAATAACATCTATAGCCTCCAGTGGAGGCGGTTCATAATGCGGAAAGGTATGTGGGTGGGGAGACAAAGGGTATATAGGAAATCTTTGTCCTTTCCACACATTTTTTTCTGTGAATTCAAAAATTCTCTAAAAAGTAAAATAAAGATAACCATTAGATCAAGACAGTTGATAATATTTTTCAAATCTATATCCTTATTGACCTCTGTCTCTTTTACTCATCAGTTAATGAGAGAGAGAAATAATCCCATTGTGATAACTGGTTTGTCAGTTTCTGCTCATATTTTAGTTCGATTTTTATATTCCATTCAATTGAAATTTTTTGAACCTAAGCTAGAGTACTTCAAAACTAGAAAATATTAATATCTTTCTGAAAAAAGTGAAAATTTTATCAATATGTGATAAACTTCTTTATTTCTAGTAATGTTTTCAAAATTAAGTCTACTTTTTCTAATTAATATATTTACACCAACTTTCTTCTCTGCTTTCTTATTTCCTGGTATATATTTTTCCATTCCTTTACTTTTACTCTTGCTGGGTCCTTATAAACAGCACAAGACACTCTGTCTTTTGTAAACAGCAAACTGTGCAATGTGTTTTTAAATCCAGTTTGAAAATGTTTGTACTTTAAGTACAGTATTTATGACACTTACATTTATGTGATTACCAATGTAACTGCAGTACTTTTGACTATCTTATTTTATGTTTCTTCTTTGCCTCAACATTTTCTTTATCCTTGTTTGTTTCTCTTCTAACTTTTTTTAAATTCTTTTTAATTTTTTTTAATGTTTATTTTATTTTTGAGACAGAGAGAGACAGAGCATGAATGGGGGAGGGGCAGAGAGAGAGGGAGACAGAATCGGAAGCAGGCTCCAGGCTCTGAGCAGTCAGCACAGAGCCCTATGTGGGGTTCGAACCCACAAACTGTGACATCATGACCTGAGCTGAAGTCAGAGGCTTAACCAACTGAGCCACCAAGGCATCCCTTTTATTATTCTTTATTCTATTTTTTCAAACCTAGTTTGGAAAATATAAACTCTACTTTCATTCTTTGGTGATTACCTTGAAAATTTTAAGGTGAATATTTAATTTACTAAGGTCTAAATTAAACCAGTATTTGTAAAAAACACAAAGACCTTAGAATGTTTCTACTTTCATTATCCCCCTTATCGATTTATAAATTATTGTTCAGCGATTTAGCTCTGTCCTTACTCTTAATCCAACAAACTAGAGATTATATTAGATGTGTGATTCCAACATGTATGAAATTTTTCTGTAATATTTCCATTCCTTTGTTTCTCGATGCAGCATTCTGAGCCATTTCTCCAGAGCATGCCTGCCTGTTTGCTAACTGGTCTACTTCTCCTCACTATGTCTAACGTGCTATTTACCTTGTACAACATTTCTAACTTGAGTTATTAAATATTTTTATGCCTAAAACTTCTCTTTTGGTTATTTTTTCAAATATCCCTAAGTATTTCCAATAAACCTGTGTTCTTTTGCCATACTTTCGATGGCTTATTTCCTTAGACCATATTATAACATGGTTACTTTATATTTGGCATGTGAATATTCCAAAATCTCTATTCTTGAAAGTTTGATTCTGTTATTTATTCTTTCAAGTGACTCTTGTTAATGCTGCCTTATTCTTCATATGTCATGTGATTTTTTTTTAACGTTTATTTATTTTTGAGACAGAGAGAGAGAGAGCGCGCAAGGGAGGGAGGGGCAGAGAGGGAGAGAGGGAGACACAGACTCTGAAGCAGGCTCCAGGCTCCAAGCTGTCAGCACAGAGCCCAACACAGGGCCCAAACTCACGAACCCTGATCATGATCTGCACCAAAGTTGGCACTTAACCCACTGAGCCATCCAGCCTCCCCTTGTGATTTTCTTTAATCGCACACTCATGTTTGTCAGAAATGTATCTGTAAGAATACTTACAAGTCAGTTTAAAATGCTTTCCTCCAGAGATATGTTTCCTTCTCCAGGGATCTGGACACACAGCCAATCCAGCAGCACTTTAGACTAAATATTCTATAGGTCTCACAGGGAGTGTAATTTCTATCCTCAAACTCAGGTATCTGTGGGAATGAAATTAGCAATTTTCTGGAGAGATGTGTTTTCCCCACTCTACCCAAAACTAAGATAAAAACACACAGTATTTCTACCATCTGCCTCTGTGATGTGGGGTTTTTCCTTGCACATCGATGGGAGAAGTGGCTTTATTCAAGCGTCTCTGATCTGAGCTCTACCCTCCTCAGACCCAGCCTTTATCCACCCATGCAAAGTGTGACCCACCATGACAAATGCCCCCTGGCAAAGGCCAGATACAACATTCACTACCTGCCTAGACTCACACTTTCTTATTGTCTCTAGCCTATTATAACTTCCTTTACTTTGCTACTAGCTTAGCCATTATTAAATATATTTTAATAAGTAGTTTCTATAATTTTTGAGAGGATATATTCTCCAGATAACTAGTCCAGAAGAGCAGTAAAATCAGAATAGACCCTTTTCCACTAAAGTTCTGCAGGAACTTTGGATTGACCCTCCATTACTCCACTGAAAAGGGTGCACCAGTAAGTAATTTTGAACACTTCTGAACTTACCAGGGAAATTCTCGAACACCAGCCTCTGTTTTTTTTCAAGGAATGACTTGATGACATTGGACCGGTTTTGCTGCTTTCTCTACGAAAAGCAATTACTAGATGCTCGCTCTCAACAAACCTCATTTTTCTTTTACTGTTTGTAGCGGAAGCATAATTTTCCTTATTTACAAATATAGATTAAAAAATAACAGAATGCGTAGGTCACTGTGAGCAGCTGGAGGTGAACTCCGTGGGTGGAGCCTAAGGGAATGGAGTCTGGTCATTTCTTTCATAGTGCTTTGCTCTTCCCATGCAGGCTGTGCAGTTCTGCACAAATTAGAACTAGTTTGTAAATAAAAACTGCACCAGGCAATATCTTAAGCTTATCACATAAGTGTCTAGTCAAAATTGTAATAGGAGTCCTGGAAAACCATTTGGCATATAAATGTGGAATGTATGTCCCATGCTAAAAAGGAAAAAAGTTGGGGGGGGGGTACTTATTTATGCTGATGCAAGTAATAAGGTTAAGAAAAATCTGTTCATTTCTCAAGTCTTTCACCAGTGCTCTTGAATTATGAGCAACGACACATCAGCTCCTTCAGACCGCTGTGGCTTGCAATTGTCACACATCCATTATAGCTCTTACTGCACCAGCCTGATAACATCTTCTAAGGGATTTGTCTGTCTTGACTAAAGCACAAATAAACTGATGGTTGGAAAGGGCACATTTTAATCAAAACTGAACGCTCACACTCTGAGACAGGGCAGCAACAAGAAAAAGAAAAATTAGTGTCAGTTTCTCCTTGACATCTCAGGAATTTAGCAAACAGCCACTGTCAAAATATATGTCCTATATATTTTGCTCCCAAAATGTGCTGAGACCAGTTCCCTATGACTCTGATCGCTGCCTTGGGAAAGATGACAACATTCGGCAGGGGATTATAGGCACACTCAACCGAACAGACCCTTCAAGAGACCAGCAGGAAGTACCTCCCAGCACCCTCCTAGAACTCTAACCTTGGGGTCATGACAGGAACTCAGCTCCTTCTCAGTGTTGCACCAAACACCGATAGGTGGGTCTAGGTTCAGCACGTACCAAAAAGGTCAGAATGTGGCTAACAGCTGAGCAGACACAGGGGCAAGTAATAAGATAAAGATTAAAAACATGCCTCTACTGTTCCCATCAAGTTGCCTCTCAGTTCATAGGAAATCAACCCCAGGCCAGTCTGAAATCCATCTGTCATCAAGTGATCGGTTCCAGGGCCTTTCTCCTGACACTCTCTCTGTAATAACATTGAGAAGATCACCATTCCTGCTTCTCTTCCTGGCTCTACCCTTGGATATTTCCAAGTGGCACTTACAGGAAATATGTACGTCTCTCTTGCTCAATAGAGATTGCTTCACCTAGCACTACTCTGATGGGTTGTTAGCCTGAAGGATCCCTCTCCCCACCATGGGTAAGGATGTGAAGAGTCAAATGGCGTGAAGGGAACAAAGAACCTTATTATCCCACAGCATAGTCACCACACTTGAACAGGATGCCAAATTTCATGTGACAGCTGGACGGAGCACAACGGACTCCTTAAAACAAAACAGGCCTCAGTCTAATCATCAAACCGTATCCACAGGGACAAAATCCTAAGTGACATTATAAGTGAACATGGAATCCAAATAAAAGATGAGGCCATGGATGAAAAGACATTGCCAAGTCAAATCTTAGTCATTTTCTCACTTGGAAGATCTAGGATTCTGGGAACAAAACGCCTAAGAGTATCCATTTGAATTCCTGCATGACATGGGGTGCCCTCCGCCGCTGAAGTTACAGGACATGAGCCGCAGGGCAGGGGTTCAGTAAGGGAAGGAACATAAAGGCAGCAGGCGCTCCCTCTGTTAATAATCTCTTCATTTACCTTATCTGTAAAATCAGCTCTAAGCTGCAAATCATCCAGTCGGGAAGGACTCCAACTGCTCTTGCTCTGCATCGTGGGAGGTAACAACAACCCACAGAGAGGTGCACTCCTTGCTGTCCAACTTCTGCATCCTTCCTTACAACCCATCATTTTACCAGAGATCTGTGAGTGGGAAGACCAGCATGGATGTCTGCAAATGCCTAGGCAGATTTGGCAAAACACCCCAATAAGCATCTGATAATGTCTACAGAGAGGATTCTGTGGCTCTCGCGCTGTGCAATCTGAGTCTACTGAGATGAGCCTGTCTAGAAAAGATTCAGTATGACAATAAGGAAAAAGGGGATTTAGCAAAGGAGACTGAAGACTGGCTGCAAAGACACTGCTGGTGGACGGAAGAAGGAGGCAGAGGAATAGCAGGCAGTGTCTTCGGAAAGACAGCTTTCCTAATCAGTTTTTTTAATTTTAAAAATTATATGGGGCGCCTGGGTGGCTCAGTTGGTTGGGCGTCCCACTTCGGCTCAGGTCATGTTCTCATGGTTTGTGGTTCGAGTCCTTCCTCGGGCTCTGTGCTGACAGCTCAGAGCCTGGAGCCTGCTTCGGATTCTCTGTCTCCCTGTCTCTGGCCCTCCCCCACTCACACTCTGTATCACTCTGTCTCTCAAAAATAAGTAAACATTAAAAAAAAAATTATAGGACCACTTTCAGAACATTTGGAAAAGGGAAAAAACAGTCATCCATAAATGTAAAAGTTAATAATATCTTCTTGCTCAATTACATTTTTAGGATTTGTCCTTATGGATCTGGTTTTTGACTGGGTCACTATCATCAGGGACATACACTATGTCCGAGTCTTACTGTCATTTTTTTTCTTCCCATGTACCATCTTGATTTTTCCTGACTTACTATCTTCTAAAACTTTCTCTCTGGGCCATTTTCTCCAGAGACAATATGCACCTTTTCTATAGGCTTGTTTTGTGGCCTAGGCCTCCTCTGAAGTTAGTCAATTAAAGGGCTCTCAACAAACTGCAAAATCTGTGCTGTTGACTCTTGTTATATGCGCCTCCTGTCTTTTTTCACTTCCTCTTTCTGCCTCTATAAGTACCCACCCTGCACTAGGCCATGACCATTTAATCCTAGAAGAAGAAAAGAATGATTCTATCTCCCTGGTAGGAAGAAGAAGTTTCTTCCTATATATGAGACAAGAAATTTTATCCAGTTCCATGGAAGCAAAAGCAAAAAGTAAAACAACATGGGAGCAGGTAAACTGATATTTTGCTTATTGTGTTTCTGTTTTCTGTCTTTGAATTGTGTTTGTTTCTATTTTGAACAGTTTAAGCAGTACCCAACTGAGGGCTTCTCTTTTCTCTGTGAGAGACAGATCATTGTTTAAATAATGAAAAGAGACATTTGGAGACCTTGATGGTATTAAGGAATGGTTGAGAGAGGGGAAAGCAAGACGGCTAGATAAATATAGCAAAATCACTAGGCTATGCCAAAGAGCCCAATTCAATGTCAATGTCATAAAGGCATCAAAACTTCTCCTGGATTTTCTCAGCCTTGATTCACCTAAAATGTAATTTTTGATCCTATGATGTAAGGTAAAATAGTGTGCTTTTCTTCTCTTTTAAACATGTTTTGCCATGATGTCCCAATGTATGTATCAAACAATTCATCCTTTGCCCAATGCTTTTAAACTATAAGATACGCATTTATATACTTAGAACTGTCTCAGGACTTTCTATTGTAATCCTCTGATTTGTCATTCTATTCAAGCTCTAATTATTTACAGATATTGCTTTATGATATACTAATATGTGGTAAGATGTGTACCTCTTAATTGCTTTTTTTTGCACTATTCTTCAAATTTATGGTTTGTAAATAAGAATCCACACATCAAATGTTAAATGTTGATAAAAAGTTCTATCCTGGTTTTTTTTTTTTTTATCTCTGATCATTTCCATGGGAATTTGATAGTAGTGGTATTACACATAAGAGTTCTTGACCTCAATTTAGTTTTTTTAAATCTGAACTCATTGTTTAACACAACACCTGTGTAGCTCCTCAAAAATTATGGAGTCCAAGCCCTAACTCTACAAATTCTAATTTAACAAATGTGGGATGATCTGTGACCACACTCTTTTTCTTACAAGTAATTTTGATGTACAGCCAAGATTAAAAACATTTGAAAAATACAAAAAAATAGAAGCTAGGTTTAATAACTTAGTGTTTCCTTGCTGGATTTTCTATCTTGATTTTTAAAAATAGTATTGTATCTAATTTTCACTTATGTATTTTTACTCTTAACATTTGTCCCCTGTGACAATTAAAATGTCTTTTAAATACCAATTTATTGCCTGCATTACATTCCGTCTTATGGATGAATGTTGCATAATTTGCCTAACTGTTCTCTATGTTTTCTTTCATTTTGTTATGAGATTATACAATATTATGTCTTTGTAAGGGGGGAATAAAGAAAACAAAAGTAAAGATTCCAGAATCCTAAATATTTCATTATTTTTCACTAAAATGTTCTAGGATAGACACCTTTGTTCAACTCATAGTTTTACCATGTGACCTAGTTGATGTTACAAGAAATGAAACTCTAGGGGCGCCTGGGTGGCTTGGTCGGTTAAGTGTCCGACTTCGGCTCAGGTCATGATCTCACGGTCCATGAGTTCGAGCCCCGCGTTGGGCTCTGTGCTGACAGCTCAGAGCCTGGAGCCTGCTTCAGATTCTGTGTCTCCCTCTCTCTCTGCCCCTCCCCTGTTCATGCTCTGTCTCTCTCTGTCTCAAAAATAAATAAACATTAAAAAAAAAAATTAAAAAAAAAAAAACAAATGAAACTCTAGTCTATATCTTTACTTTTACTTCCTAAAATCCATACCAGTGTAGATACACTTAATGAAATAACCCTTGTTGCTAAACTGAAGCAGAAACTCTGATATAATTGAATATTTAAGGAAATACTATATAAAGTCATTTGTTATAAGAATCAAAAAAGGTTTACCAGTTTTATAGTATGGACCAAATGTTTCTTCTTACAATTTGTAAAAAAAAAATCATGCAAATATTGTCTTGTGAAATCTAGTGGAAAGTCTTTTAGGCTGAAATGAATTTATAAATCATGTGTATTCACATAACATATAAAATGTTATAGCGCAATTATAATAAATGAGCTAGAAGTACATGTACAAATGTAGATAAATATCAAAGTTATGATGAGGATGATTAAAAGCAAGTTGCAAAATGGTACTTACTGTTCAATCTACATAAGTATTTGCAATTTCAGGACAGTGCTAAATACTGTGCAAGAGCTAATACATATGAATTAGTATAAGAGAATATGTGGGAATGATTAAAATTCAGTTCAGAAATGGTTGCCTCAGGGGAGGGAAGAAGAAATATGAGAAAATAAAGGAGTATAGGGAAATACATATTTCAACTCTATCTGAAGTATTTATTCTTCCAAACTTGCAAAGTGTTAGGATGAAAAGATACTGGGTGATAATTTCATGAATATTTGTTATGCTAATTTTTGAAAATCACTAAAATAATAATTCAAAGCACTAAATTATAATCTTGATGTTAATGTTCCTATTTGATCTGGAACACATTACTTACTTTATCTGTTCTCCAATTATTTTGTCAGTAAAATGAAGATGTTAATATTTGTCCCTCCTCACTTTACACAGATGGTAATCGGCTAAGGAACAATAACTATAAAGTACATCAAGTTCTATGTAGAATTAAAAGACTTAAATCAAGAAGAAAAATCTTTTTCCCCTCTAGTAAAGAACCACTAATCTACAGGAGTAGGAAAAAAATCAATTGAACATCATAAAACTTACAAGTGATGTAATTTAGTTTTTTTGTTGTACTCATTAAATAGAGTGAAAAAATATTCTACTTGTTGACTTTTTTAAATTAACAAGAAACATAAAATGGTATACAATAAATACAACAAATAAACTTCCATTTTGTGTTATTTCTAGGTAAAAGAAACAGAGCAAGGAAAGGGAAGGAGGTGATGTGATAGAATAGGGGAGAAGGTATAAATAGAGCCACAGGGAAAAAGGATCACATATAGAAGTAAAGTGAGTCATTGGCCCTAAAAGAGAAACATGCAGAAAAGGATCATCCATTCACATACAGAGAAGCACCTACAAACAAAATGAGCACTGAGAAAACATGCAAGAGACCTTTAGTTATGAAAGAGACAAAATCAGAATCACAGTATATATTCGACTTGTTTGTAGCCTCCGCGTGCCTTATATAAAAACCTCTCCTTTCTTTAGTTCCAGTTGAAGACAGTGATGTAGGAAGACACTCAGCTCATCTCCTCCACAGAATACACCAAATTACACCTATTAACAGAATAGTCCCTCCTGAAGAACTGAAGGCTGATCAGTTAGTGAACAAACAAAGATGGAGAGAATAGCAAGACATCAGCAAGAGAGATGGAGACATATCACAGTTTAAAAGAGTGACAACCATAGACAACCATAGCTCCAGCCAGCCAGTGAAGTTATCAAGCATACTTGCTCTGCACAGGGAACATCAGACAAAATATTACTCCTTCAACTTTTGGAGGAGAAACAAACACAGAAAGTCAAGCAAAATAGAGAGACAGAGGAATATGCTCCAAAAGAAAGAACAACAACAACAACAACAAAAAAATATATATATATATACATACACACACACACACACACACACACACACACACATTTTTTTAAAAGAACTAAATGAAAGAGATAAGCAATATGCATGATAAAAAATTTAAAGTAGCAATCATAAAGATACTTACAGCTGGAAAAAGAAAAGGACAGCTCAGTGTGATGTTCAGTAAAAAGAAAATATTAAAAAGAACCAATCAGAGTTGAAGAATGCAATAGAGGAAATAAAAAACACATTAGAGGAAATCAATAGATTAGAGAATACCAAAGAATGTATCAGTGATTAGGAAAACAGGGTAATGGAAAGCACTCAAGCTGAACAGCAAAAAGAGAAGTTGTTTTCTAAATGAGGATAGATTATGAGATCTCTTAGACAATGTCAAGCAAACATTCACATTATGAGGGTCCCAGTAGAAGGCAGAGAAAAAGGTGTAGAAAATTTATTTGAAGAAATAATAACTGAAAACTGTCCTCATCTAGGGAGGAAAATAGACATCCAAGTCCAAGAATCACATAGAATCTCAAACAATATGAACCCAAAGAGGTCCATAGCACAGCACATAATAATTAAAATGTCAAAGTTTAAAGATAGAGATAGAATCTTCATCTTAAAAGCATCAAGAAAAAAAGTTACATCCAAGGGAAACATTCTAAAACTATTGGCTGATTTTTCAGCAGAAATTTTGTAAGCCAGTAGGGAGTGCCATGATATATTCAGAGTGCTAAAAGGAAAAAACCTACAACCAAGAATACTCTACACAGCAAAGTTATCATTCAGAATTGAAAGAGAGAGAGAGTTTCTCAAACCAAAGCTAAAGGAGGTTATATAAATCAACAAACCAGCCATACAAGAAATGTTAAAGAGACTTCTTTAAATGGAAAAGCAATGGCCATAATTATACATAAGAAAAATACGAATAAAAAGATGTGAAATATGACAACGTATACATAAAATGTGAAGAAAGTAAAAAGGGAATAGAAGGGGGAAAAAGAAAAGATTTTTTTCTTTTTTCATTTTTTTTTAAATGTATTTGAACTTAAATGACCATCAAATTAATATGCACTACTTAGCATGTTATACATAAACCTCATGGTAACCACAAAACCCAAACCTATGATAGTTACACAAAAAATAAAGATAAAGAAAGTCAAAAAAACACTATACATACATCAATTACAAATAAAGAGAGCAAGAGAAGAAAAAAAGACCAAAGAATAAAAAAAAAAAAAACAGAAAACAAATGTTTTAAATGGCACTAAGCACATGCCTATCAATAGTTACTTCAAATATAAATGACCTAAATGCTCCAAACAAAAGACAAAGACTGGCAGAATGGTTTTAAAAAAATAAGAGCCATGTATGTGCTGCCTATGAGAGACTCACCTCAGACCTAAAATGCCTACAGACTGAGAGTGCGGGATGGAAAAACATTCACCATGCAGATGGAAGGAGAAAAAAAAGCCAGGGTAGCAATACTTATATAAGCTAAAACAGACTTTAAAACAAAGAGTGTAATAAGAGACAAAGAAGGTCATTAAGGAATCAATTCTACAAGAGGATATAACAGTTGTAATTATCTCCATACCCAACATTGGAGCACCTAAATACATAAAGCAAATATTAGTGGACATAAAGAGAGAACCTGATGGTAATACAATAATAGTAGGGGACTTTTTTATTTTATTTATTTATTTTGAGAGAGAGAGAGAGAGAGAAAGAAAGAGAGCAGGGGAGGGGCAGAGAGAGGGAGAGAGAATCCCAAGTAGGCTCTACACTGTCAGCACAGAGCCTGACACAGGATTCAATCTCATAAACAGTAAGATCATAACCTGAGCTGAAATCAAGAGTTGGACTCTTAACTGACTAAGCCACTCAGGTGTCCCAATAGTGGGGGACTTTAAAGTCTCCACTTAGATCAATGGACAGATCATCCAGACAGAAAACCAATAAGGAAACAATGGCTTTGAACATCACATTACACCAGAATGACTTCATAGGTATACAGAAAACATTCCATCAAAAAACAACAGAATACACATTTGTTTTGAGTGCATATAGAACATTCTCCAGAATACAGGTGCCTGGGTGTCTCAGTTGGTTAAGCATATGACTTCAGCTCAAGTCATGATCCCACAATCTGTGGGTTCGAGCCCCACATTGGGCTCTGTGCTGACAGCTCAGAACCTGGAGCCTGCTTCAGATTCTGCGTCTCCCTCTTTCTCTCTGCCCTTCCCCCTCTCGTACTCTGTCTCTCTCTCTCAAAAATAAATAAACATTTTAAAAAATGGGAAAAAAAATTCTCCAGAATACATCACATATTAAGCCATAAAACAAGCTTCAATAAATTAAGAAGACTGAATTCATAGCATGCATCTTTTCTGACAACAGTATGAAACTAGAAATAAATCACAAGAAAAAAACTGGAAAAAACACAAACACATGGAGACTAAACAACATGATACTAAACAATCAGTGGGTCATGAGCAGTCAAAGAAAAAATTAAAAAATACATGAAGACAAGTGAAAATGAAAGCACAATGGTCCACAATCTCTGGGACACAGCAAAGGAATTCTAAAAGGGAAGTGCACAGCAATACAAAAGGGAAGTATACCTACCTCCAGATACAAAAAAAAATTCAAAGAAGCAATGTAACCTCATTCTCAAAGGAACTAGAAAAAAGGAAATAATAAAAATGAGTGCAGAAATAAATGACATAGAGACAAAATAGAAAAAAATCATTGAAACCAAGTGCTCATCTTTGAAAAGATAAACAAAATTGACAAACCCTTAGCTAGATTCATGAAGGAAAAAAGAGAAAGGACTCAAATAAATAAAGTCAGAAATAAGAGAGGAGAAATAACAAATGACACTACAGAAATACAAAGGATTATAAGAGAATATTATGAAAAACTATTTGCCAACAAATTGGACAACCTAGAAGAAATAGATACATTCTTAGAAATATACAATGTTCCAAAACTAAACCAGGAAGAAATAGAAGATCAACCAATTACAAGTAACGAAATTGAAATGATAATCAAAAAACTATCAAGTAATAAAAGTCCAGGAACAGATTCACAGAGGAATTCTACTACACATTTAAAGAAGGGTTAATACCTATTCTCTTCAAACTACTCCAAATAGAAAAAAGAAATCTTCCAAATATGTTCTATGAGGTCAGCATTAGCCTGACACCAAAACCAGACAAAGACACCACAAAAAAAAACAAAGAAGCAACAAAAAAGCCCCACTATAGGTCAATATCCCTGATGAACATACATGTGAAAATCCTCAACAAAATGTTAGCAAACCACATACAACAACACATTAAAAAGAGCATCTACCACAATGAAGTGGGATTTATTCCCCAGGATGCAAGGATGGTTCAAAATTTGCAAATCAATCAACATCATACACATCAACCAAACAAAGGATAAAAATCATATTATCATCTCAATACTTGCAGAAAAAGCATTTGACAAGATTCAACATCCATTCATGACAACTCTCAATGAAATGGAGTTAGAGGTAACATACTTCAACATAATAAAGCCTTATGTGAAAAAACCACAGCTAACATCATCCTCAATGTGGCAAAACTAAGAGCTTTCTCCCTTATGTCAGGAACAGGAGAAGGATATCTACTCTTGTCACTTTTATTCAACATAGTACTGGAAGTCCTAGTCCCAGCAATATACAAGGAAAAGAAGTAAGAGGTATCTCTATTGGTAAAGAAGTTAAACTGTCAGTATTTGCAAATGAATGATACTATACACAGAAAACCCTAAAGATTTCACCAAAAAAAACTCCTAGAGGCAATAAATGAATTCAGTAAAGTGGCAGAATACAAAATTAATAGCCAGAAATCATCATCATTTCTATACATTAACAATGAAGTCACAGCAAGAAATTTTGAAAACAATACCATCTATGATTGCACCAAAAAGAATAAAATAACTAGGAATAAACTTGATCCAAGAAGTGAAAGACCAGTACTCTGGAAAACTATAAAACACTGAGGAAAGAGATTAAAGAGGACACAAACAAATGGAAAGGCATTCTGTTCTCTTGGATTGGAGAAATTAAGATTGTCAAAATGTCAATATTACCCAAAGCAACCTACAGATTCAATGCAGAAGGCCCTGAATAGCTAAAGGAATCCTGAGAAAGAACAATGCTGGATGTATCACAATTCCAGATTTCAAGATACACTACAATGTGATAGTAATCAAAACAATATGGTACTGTCACAGAAAGAGACACAGAAATCAATGGATCAGAAGGGAGATCCCAGAAATAAACCTACACTTATATGGTCAGTTAATCTTTGACAACGTTAGGCAACAACATACAATGGGGAAAAGAGGGTCTTTTCCATAAATGGTGCTGGGGAAACTAGACAGCTACATGTAAAAGAAAGAAACTGGATACTTTCTAACACCTTATACAAAATAACTCAAAATGGATTAAAGACCTAAATATAAGAACTAAACCATAAAAACTGTAGAAATGAACACAGGTAGTAATTTCTCTGATGTCAGCCATAGCAACATTCTTCTAGATAGGACTTCTAAGACAAGGGAAATAAACATAAAAATAAACTACCAGCACTCCAAAATAAAAAGCTATTACACAACAAAGGAAACCATCAAGAAAGTAAAAAGACACTCTGTTACTGAATGGGAGAAGATATTTGTAAATGACATAGCTGATAAGTGGTTAATAGCCAAACTACATAAAGAACTTTTACAACACCAAAGAAATAAACAATCCAATTAATAGACACTTTTCCAAAGAAAACATACAGATAGCCAACAGACACATGAAAACATGTTCAACATCACCAATGATCAGGGAAATACAAATTAAAACCACAATGAGATATCACCTCACACCTTTTAGATTGGCTAAAACCAAGAAGACAAGAAACAAGTGTTGGCAAGGATGTGGGGGAAAAGAACCCTCCTGCACTGTTGGTGGCAATGTGAATTGGTACAGCCACTATGGAAAGAGTATAAAGGTGGCTCAAAAAATTAAAAATACAAATGCTATATGATCCAATAAAATGACTTTGGGTATTTACCCAGGGAAAAGGAAAACATTAGCTTGAAAAGATATATCACCTCTATGTTTATTGTAGCATTATTTACAATAGCCAAGACACAGAAGCAATCTAAGTGTGCATCAAGAGATAAATGTGTAAGGAAGATGTGGTGTATATATATATACATGGACGATTACGCAGCCATAAAAAGGATGAGATAATGCCATTTGAGACAACATGGATGGACCTGGAAGGGCATAATGCTAAGTGAAATAAATCAGTCAGAGAAAGGCAGCTACCATATGATTCCACTAATAAATGGAATCTAAAAAAGCGAATAAACAAACAAAAGGGAAAATGAGAACTACAAACAAAGAGAACAAATAGATGGTTGCCCAGGACAGGGGTGGGGGACTGGGCAAAATGTGAGAAAGGGACAGGGAGATACAGACTTCCAATTATGGAGTTAAGTCTTGGGAATAAATAGCAGAGCATAAGAAACAGAATCAATGATATTACAATAGTGATATAATGGGACAGATAGTAGCTATAGTTGTGGTGAACACAACATAATGTATAAACTTGTCATATCATTCTGTTGTACACCTGAAACTAAAGTAACATTGTGTATCAACTCTACTCAAAATAAAAAGGAAAGAAAAGGAGAGAGAAAGAACAAAAACCTCTATATTCCTCACCCACCAGCTCAGCCCAGCTCCCAGTTCCCTGAGCTAACACTCAGGGGAAGCAGGAGAGATTAAGCAGTTTTTATGGCTGTGCTTCAACATAAGTCACCATTCATGTTGGCTCCACCTTTACCTTTCCTCACTTTCATCCACTGAGATCTTGCCCCTCCTAATAGCCCAGTTTATCTTTTAACAGCTTGGGTCTGCTACTAACGCTTCTTGAGTGCATATTATGGCAACCTATCTGTTTTTATTCACAACAATCACTTATCTGGATTCCCCACATTTCTGCTTTCTCTTCGCCTATTCAAACTTAGTAACACTTTATCTTGGTCTCTTATCATAGATGGTCTGCTCACCTGGGAGATGATGCTATACCATCTGAAAGCTAGATGTACTTGCTTAACCAATTATTACATTTGCATCTTCAGCTGGGGTTATTCCCTGACTATGTAAACCTAATTCTAGGCTCTGGTCTCCCCATCCATGGCCAGATATGTCCTGAGATAAGAGGGAATACGTCCATCTTTTCACAAAGTAGCAACTCAAGACTTTTGTCTAGGTTGACCATTCATCCTGATTTATCTGAGACAGCCCCAGAGTAATTATGAGCACTGCTCGCGCTCGCTCGCTCTCTCTCTTGGAAGTGTCCTGGTTCAGGCTATAAATGACATGGTCATCTTCCGGTTCTTGCCACTAAAGACTCCCAAATCTGTTTCATTTTTTTTAGCTAGAGTTAAAACTGGGCTATCAATTTTCAACTGGATTTGAGTAGATTAATCATTCCAAATGCTTAGTGTGACCGCTGACTGAGGATTTATCACCCCAGTTTAAAAATTATATAATAATAATAATAACTTACATTTTAGTGAGAAGAAATCTAACACTAACTGATAGTATTCCAGGAATTGTGCTAAATATGTCACCTGTATTTTTTCCTTCACTATCACAAAACCAGGAGGTAAGTATTTGTGTTCTCACTGCTTTATAACATGTTGATGTATAATGAATAATGGCCACTCAAAAATTACTAGAAAACTAGTAATAGGAATATTCTTACAGGAAACTAAGCTATTCTCTGGATTCGTTCCTCAATACTGTATTCTATGTTTCTGTACATCTCATGTATTCAAGATTCTCACTTCTGAAGCATTTACTCTGGTGCCTCTGTCTATAGTTTCCAACTTAGTAAACTGACCATTTCTCCAAAGAACATCACTGAAATAAGCATTATACATAACATTTTTGAGGAAACTTTGTTCAACTGAGAATCATTTTTTTATTGCTGTTTACATAGAGCTGATATGAGGTGTCTCTCCAGACTAACAGATTCAATTTTGTAAAGCATTAGGAAAACTGGAAATAGTTCAATGTTTCTGAATATGGAGGAAAGGGCTTCATTTTACTTCATCTTGGGCTTTGAGCTCAATAGACCTATCTGATTGCCTCTAAATGCACATTGCAGCACAGAGAGATACTTTTTGATTTCATACATCATTTATAACTTCTATAGCAATTCTACAAAGCTAATACATATTATTCTTCCAAATCAAAGAAGCACTGTCCCAATTTTGTTATGCTACTGGTCACTGGGACTTCTGTTCCAACGTAAACTGCTTTCATTTCTATAAATAGTGCCGACAAGTTTTTATAACACCATCACACAATTTTATCTCAGACCAGACACTCCTCTCATTGTTTCTTTATTTCCTTTCTCCTTCCACTTTTAATAACAGGTGTTTCCTCAGATATAACTCATGGTCCCCTCCTTCCACTATATATAGTCTCTTTTCATCACACCTATGGCCTCAAATATCACCTGTACTCAAAATTCTCTCCTATACCTGATTTTAAAAAAGAAAAAACTTAAAATAAATAGAAAGAACTCAAGATATCTTGAACATGATCATGCTTAAAAGGAAAAAAATAGTGCCACTGTCCCCCAGTAAAGTCAAGAACAAGTGGAAATAATTCCACTGTTATGGTTACATTGTTCTGGAGGAATTAGCCAATACAATTAGGCAAGACAAACAAATGAGATGCATAAAAGTTATACAGAGAAAGGTAGAATTATCTCTCCTCCAGGTAAAATGAATCAACTGGAACATCATGTTTCACAACCCCAGGGACCATCTTCACCATTGTAGTCTGCTTGTGCAATGGAGATAACTAGAAAACTGCATATACCTGGAAAACCAATAGAATCCACTGAAAAACTATTACCAACAATAAGAAAATTTAGTAAGATGATGGGGAAAAAATAACATACAGAAAATAATAGCTTTCATGTATAAAACATCACTAGTTACAAGATGTAATACTAGAAAAAATAGCAACCAAAAAAAGTACTAAATACATAATAATAAACCTAACATGAAAAGGACAGTATAAGACTTCTGGTTTCCATTCCAGCATGTAAGGGGCTTGGAAGTTGTCACTCTGCCCTAACGTGTAAAAAGAAGAACAATCTAAAAATCGACAACTCTTTACATTTGTCACAGTAATAACATAACAAAATTAGAGAGGTACACAGGAGAATACACAGATCACAATTTACCAGAGCAAAAACCCAGAAACCTCCTCAGAAACCAGCACCAGAGTAGGAAAACCCCCACCATAACTGAACAAATGCAGGAGGCTCAGTGCACAAAAGTATGAAAGCTAAAATCTCTAGGGGTCCCAAATCATATGGAGTACCTCTACAGTTTTGTGGGTTATATCTCCAGCAGCCCTACCAGGGTCTCACAGTGAAAATCAGACAAAATATGTGTTCCAGTGAGAGGAGAAGGAAAGCAATCATTTTTAAATACACCAGAAAGGGGTACCTGGGTGGCTCAGTCAGGTGGTAATCCTCTGACTTCAGATCAATCAGGTCATGATCTTGTGGTTTGTGGGTTCAAGCCCCACATCAGGCTCTGTGCTGACAGCTCAGAGCCTGGAGGTTTCTTCAGGTTCTGTGTATCCCTCTCTCTCTGCCCTTCCCCTGCTCATGCTGTCTCTCTCTCTCTCAAAAATGAGTAAACATTAAAAAAAAATTTTTTTAATACACCAGAGAATGCTGTTCTCCTGAACAAAATCTGCCCTCAAGCAAACTATTTTATGGTTTTTTTTTATTTGAGAGAGAGAGAGAGAGAGAGAGAGAGAGAGACAGAGCTTGAGTGGGGGAGGGGCAGAGAGAGAGAGGCACAGAATCTGAAGCAGGCTCCAGGCTCCTTGCTGTCAGCACAGAGCCCGACACAGGGCTCGAACCCACAAACCACAAGATCATGACCTGAACTGAAGTCGGATACTTAATTGACTGAGCCACATAGGTGCCCCCGAAACTAATTACCAGAGCCTAACCTACTGGAGTTTTGTCAGAGCCCAACTGACCTAACTCTTAGAAAGAATAAATTATTTCAATAAATTAAGATACAAAATCAACATACAAAAATCAGTTGAAATTTAATATAGTAACAATGAACTGCCAGGTAGAGAAATTAAGAAAACAATTCCACTTATAACTGCATCAAAAAGAATAAAATACTTAAAAATAAATTTAACCCAGGAGGTGAAAGATTTGTAAGTTGAAAATTCAAAGACACTAGGGGGCACCTGGGTGGCTCAGTTGGTTAAGGTACCAACTTCAGCTCAGGTCATGATCTCACGGTTTGTGAGTTCTAGCCCCGCATCCGGCTCTGTGCTGACAGCTCAGAGCCTGGAGCCTACTTCAGATTCTATGTCTCCCCCTCTCTCTACACCTCCCCTGCTCACACTCTGTGTCTCTCTGTCTCTCAATAATAAATAAACATTAAAAACATTTTTGTAATGAACAAGAAGAAAGAAACTTCAAAGACACTGATGAAAGAAAATGAAGACACAAATAACTGGAAATATACTTTATGAACATGAATTGAAAGAATTTTTTAAAAAATGTCCATACTACCCAAAGCCATCCACTGATTCAGTGCAAACCCTATAAAAATTCCAATGGCATTTTTCACAAAAATGGAACAAACAACCCTAAAATTTGAATGGAATCACAAAAAGAACCAACCAGAATAGCTACAGCAATCATGAGAGGAAAACAATGCTGAAGGTGATTTTGTTTTCTGATTTCAAAGTATACTACAAAGCTATAGTTACTAAAACAGTATGGAATTGGCATAAAAACAAACACAGAGAGCAGCAAAGGCAGTCATAAGACGAAAGTATATAACAATCCAGGCCTTCCTAAAGAAGGAAGAAAGATCTCAGATACACAACCTAACCTTATGCCTTAAGGAGCTGGAAAAAGAACAGCAAATAAAACCCAACACCAGCAGAAGACAGGAAATAATAAAGATTAGAGCAGAAGTTAATGCTATCAAACCAAAAAAACAGTAGAACAGATCAATGAAACCAGAAGTTGGTTCTTTGAAAGAATTAACAAAACTGATAAACCACTAGCCAGTTTGATCAAAAAGAAAAAGGAAAGGGTCCAAATAAATAAAATCAAGAATGAAAAAGGAACGATCACAACCAACACAGCAGAAATAAAAACAATAATAAGAGAATATTATGAGCAACTATATCCCAATAAAATGGGCAATCTGGAAGAAATGGACAAATTCCTAGAAATATATACACTACCCAAACTGAAACAGGAAGAAATAGAAAACTTGAACAGACCCATAACCAATAAGGAAATAAAATTAGCAATCAAAAATCTCCCAAAAAACAAGAGTCCAGCGCCAGATGGCTTTCCAGGGGAAGTCTACCAAACATTTAAAGAAGAGTTAACACCTATTCTCTTGAAACTGTTCCAAAAAATAGAAATGGAAGGAAAACATCCAAACTCTTTCTATGAAGGAAGCATTACCTTGATTCCAAAACCAGACAGAGATCCCACTAAAAAGGAGAACTATAGACCAATTTCCCTGATGAACACGGATGCAAAAATCCTCAACAAGATATTAGCCAACCGGAACCAACAATACATTAAAAAAATTATTCATCATGGCCAAGTGGGATTTATACCTGGGATGCAGGGCTGGTTCAATATCCACAAAACAATTAACACGATTCATCACATCAATAAAAGAAAGGACAAGAACCATATGATCCTCACAATAGATGCAGAGAAAGCAGTTGACAAAATACAGCATCCTTTCTTGATAAAAACCCTCAAGAAAGTAGGGATAGAACAACCATATCTCGAGATAATAAAAGCTATATATGAAAGACCCAATGCTAATATCATCCTCAGTGGGGAAAAACTGAGAGCTTTCCCCCTAAGGTCAGGAAAAATACAGGGATGTCCATTCTCTCCACTGTTACTCAACATAGCATTGGAAGTCTTAGCCTCTGCAATCAGACAATACAAAGAAATAAAAGGCATCCAAGTTGGCCAGGAGGAGATCAAACTTTCACTCTTCGCAGATGACATGATACTCTATATGGAAAACCCAAAAGATTCCACCAAAAGACTGCTAGAATTGATCCATGAATTCAGCAAAGTGGCAGGATATAATATCAATGCACAGAAATCAGCTGCATTCCTATACACCAACAATGAAGCAACAGAAAGAGAAATCAAGGAATCGAACCCACTTACAGTTGCACAAAAACCATAAAATACCTAGGAATAAATCTAACCAAAGAAGTGAAAAATCTATTCACTGAAAACTATACAAAGCTTATGAAAGAAATTGAAGAAGACACAAAGAAATGGAAAAAGATTCCAGGCTCCTGGATAGGAAGAACAAATATTGTTAAAATGTCGATACTACCCAAAGCAATCTACATATTCAATGCAATCCCTATCAGACTAACACCAGCATTCTTCACAGAACTAGAACAAATAATCCTAAAATTTGTATGCAATCAGAAAAGACCCCGAATAGCCAAAGCAATCTTGAAAAAGAAAACCAAAGCAGGAGACATCACAATCCCAGACTCCAAGCTATACTACAAAGCTGTAATCATCAAGACAGTATGATACTGGCACAAGAACAGACACTCAGATCAATGGAATAGAATAGAGAACCCAGAAATGGACCCACAAACGTATGGCCAACTAATGTTTAACAAAGCAGGAAAGAATATCCAATGGAATAAAGACAGTCTCTTTAGCAAGTGGTACTGGGAAAACTGGACAGCGACATGCAGAAGAATGAACCTGGACCACTTTCTTACACCATACACAAAAATAAACTCAAAATGGATGAAGGACCTCATCATAAGACAGGAAGCCATCAAAATCCTTGAGGAGAAAGCAGGCAAAAACCTCTTTGATCTTTCCCATAGCAACTTCTTACTCAACACGTCTCCAGACGCAAGGGAAACAAAAGCAAAAATGAACTATTGGGACCTCATCAAAATAAAGAGCTTCTGCACAGTGAAGGAAACAATCAGCAAAACTAAAAGGCAACTGAGAGTATGGGAGAAGATATTTGCAAATGACATATCAGATAAAGGGTTAGTATCCAGATTCTATAAAGAACTTATCAAACTTAACACCCAAAAAACAAATTATCCAGTGGAGAAATGGGAAAAAGACATGAATAGACACTTCTCCAAGGAAGACATCCAGATGGCCAACCGACACATGAAACAATGCTCAACATCACTCATCATCAGGCAAATACAAATCAAAACCACAATGAGATACCACCTTACACCTGTCAGCATGGCTAACATTAACAACTCAGGCCACAACAGATGTTGGCGAGGATGCGGAGAAAGAGGATCTCTTTTGCATTGTTGGTGGCAATGCAAGCTGAGGCAGCCACTCTGGAAAACAGTATGGAGGTTTCTCAAAAAATTAAAAATAGAACTACCCTACGACCCAGCAATTGCACTACTAGGCATTTATCCAAGGGATACAGGTGTGCTGTTTCCAAGGGACACATGTACCCCCATGTTTATAGCATCACTATCAACAATAGCCAATGTATGGAAAGAGTCCAAATGTCCATCGATGGATGAATGGATAAAGAAGATGTGATATATATATATATATATATATATATATATATATACAATTGAGTATTACTCAGCAATCAAAAAGAATGAAATCTTGCCATTTGCAACTACGTGGATGGAACTGGAGGGTATGATGCTAAGTTATATTAGTCAGCCAGAGAAAGACAAAAATCATATGACTTCACTCATATGAGGACTTTAAGAGACAAACAGATGAACATAAGGGAAGGGAAAAAATAATACAAAAACAGAGAGGGGGACAAAACAGAAGAGACTCATAAATATGGAGAACAAACTGAGGGTTACTGGAAGGATTGTGGGAGGGGGATGGGCTAAATGGGTAAGGGGTACTAAGGAATCCACTCCTGAAATCATTGTTGCATTATATACTAATTTGGACATAAATTAAAAAAAAAAAAAAACCACACACACACAGAGATCAATGGAACAGAAGAGAGAGCTCAGTAATAAACCAACACATACATCATCATCTAACTTACAACAAAGGAGCCAAGAATATATAATGGGGAAAGGAGAGTCTCTTCTATAAATGGTACTAGGGAAACTGGACAGGCACATGCAAAACAATGGAACTTGACCACCATCTTACACTGTACACAAAATTCAACTCAAAATGGATTAAAGATTTGAATGTAAGATCTGAAACCATGAAACTCCTAAAAGAAAACATAGAGCTATCCTATGATCCAGGAATTCCACTTCTGGGTATATATACAAAGGAAATGACAACAGGATCTTGAATAGGTATCTATATTCCCCGTGCTTATTGCAGCATTATTCACAATAACCAAGATATGGAAACAACATGTATGTGTCAATAGATAAATGGATGAACAAGATGTGGTATATATGTACCATGGATTATTATTGAGCTATGAGAAAGAAGGAAATTCTGCCATTTGTAACAACATGGACGGACCTTCAGAACATTATGCCAAGTGAAGTAAATCAAAGAGAGAAAGACAAATGATATCACTTATATGTGGAATCTAAAAAAGCCAAACTCATAGAAACAGAAAGCAAAAGAGTGGTTACCAAGGACCAGGAGTAAGGTGGGGAAAATGGGGAGATGTGGTTCAAAGGGTACAAACTTCCAGTTATGAGTTGTGGAGATCTGCATATACCATGGAGATGATAGTTAATAATATTATCCTATATACTTGAAAGTTTCTAAGAGAGTAGATCCTTAGAAATTCTTACCACACATATACAAAAAATGGCAACTATGTGATGTGATGGAGGTGTTGTCTAACACCAGAGTAAGTATCGTTTTGCAATATATAAATGTACCAAATCAACACCCTGTACATCTTAAACAACATTAAATATCAATTATATCTCAATAAAGCTGTCAGAGGGTGGGGGAGATGCTTTCACAACAGTAAGTTGCAGAAAATTTGCAGATATAATCTTTGCTCATTTTGCTTTCCGCACCTGCCATATTCATAATGAAAACCTTACATCAAAAGTTCAAGTCTCTTATATTTTAATGCCTTCCAAAAACAAAAACATGGGGTGATGGGAGACAGCAGAAACTTAATGTGCATGTGCCCTGACATTGTTTATTAGCTATTCTGATTTTATATTTGCAGTAAGGGTAAAATTACTTAATAGCAAACACACAAGAGTATTCTAGAAAATTTTTGTTTCCCAAAAAGTATTAAGAATCTCTCTGGCTTCTTTGTGCTATGAGAGACAGAATAATACCATTAGCTAGTTATCTACTGCTGAAGTGACCCATGGCTTTATTTTGTCTGTGTAGCTCAGAAAGAGAAAGTCTGGTTGTTGTCATTTTTCTAGTATTACATGTGAATTACAAGAACAATTTTTAAAAAGGGATTACTCCAGGGAAGGAAAAAGATCAAATGGTGAATGGACATTCATTTGATAAGATGCCTTTCAGAGATAATAATGTTAATTTCTTAGAGATTTAACATCCTGTTGGGACAATTATTTTCTGAACACAAAAGAGAAAGATAAAAAGAGTGAGAAATTCTATGTCAAAAAGTATAACTAAATTCTAAGATCTTACAAGATTTGCAAAGTATTTTAAGTTTTCATAGCAGATAAACTTTTTTGATCCGGTGAGCTATGATATAATTTAATCTATAGGTAACACATAACATTTTTTTTCTCAAGAGATTAGTTGTAATTTAAGAATGCTTCTAACCACTTCAACAGTGTAGTCTGCTAGTTTTCCTAAGTGTTTTTAGGAGCTGGTACTCATAAACATACTAGCTAAACATGACTGAAGGTGAGTGACAAAAATATTTTAAGGACTTAGAGCAGCAATATCAACAACAGATCACATTTTAGTTTGAAAATAGTACTTATTAAGATAATTGATTTGGATTTTATTAAAATTCAGAGATAGAGGGAATTTATTTTTTCCCCAAATAAGATGATTCCATTATATCACTTGTAAATGGAAAAACTTTCCTGAAGACTCCTATCATCAATTAAACCAATTTTACACTTGAATGGGAACTTGAATGGGAAGAAAAAGTCACAGGCTATTTTCTCATTTCCCGGACATTGCTTATTTCTGGTTTCAGAAACTCTTTTCTGAAAGTACAAACTCTTTACTTACTTACTTATTTCTGAAATACATTACTTATTTCTGAAATCAGAATGTGATTTGCAGTCACATGCAACTTAATTGAGCAATTGTTTTCAGAAATAGCTTCTATGGAGAACAGATCAACAAACTTTGTATGCAGTGAAGTTCTTCATTATTATTATTATTAAAATATCTTTTATTATTAAAATAAATTAAAATATCTGCTGGTGACACATGAAATCTCTGAAATCAAAGAAGAGAATAATGTATGTTTATACAGTGCCTTACCTTAATGCAAGGTGGCTTACATGAGACTGCTGAAGGCAGGATATCAGGATATATCAGGATATATATGATATCAGGATAGCATAAAAGTTGCATTGGTTTGTGCATGGTTTTTCTATTTTAGCCTATTAATAATTTGTGCCATCAAGTATCAGTAGATGAATTCACACAACACTAACAAAGCTGAGAAAAGCAAGCTGCTAGGCATGTGTCCCATGTCCTCCCTCTTGACTCAGTTCAGTCAACTACTTTGTCTTAGAAAAGCTTACTGTAACTTCTTCCAGATCTCTGTACCTTTTGCTCATGTCTCCCTAATTCAGCAACCTTTTTTTCTTAACTTTTTAATGTTTATTTATTTCTGAGAGAGAGATAGAGAGAGGCACAGAGGGTGATCAGGAGAGGCAGAGAG
Organism: Panthera uncia; assembly: GCF_023721935.1. Taxonomy (NCBI): domain Eukaryota; kingdom Metazoa; phylum Chordata; class Mammalia; order Carnivora; family Felidae; genus Panthera; species Panthera uncia. The sequence continues at coordinate 46,159,523 of NW_026057577.1, read as the reverse complement.
AGAGAGAGGGAGACAGAGAATCCGAAGCAGGCTCCAGGCTCTGAGCTGTCAGCACACAGCCCGGCGCAGGGCTCAAAGTCATAAACCATGAGATCATGACCTGAGCTGAAGTCCGACGCTTAAATGACTGAGCCATCCAGGCACCCCCTAACTCAGCAGACTTGATCTTGTCTTAAATCTTCCCCCACCGTCCCTCCATCAAAGTGCCTTTTGTTTTTTGTTTCTTTGCTTTCAGGTAAAGTCCTACATTTACTGTAGCATTTCTCACATTTTAGAAATAGAACACGTTTTTTGAAACTACTAAAAGCTATAATAAGACCATTCTTGTTTTCATTAGTGCTCCGGTCACAAACCTGCATAGGTTTATAATGATCTACCCCAAACCCATTTTCCTATAACTGTTGGTCTTTTTAGTGCATGATGGTGCAGAATACAAGGTTCCCCAGGAACACCTATACTGGCCAAATGGGAACTCAAGGGAGGCAAATCACTGGGTGTTGGAAGATGATCAGACATGGTGCCACTGGCACACAGCCTAATTCAGATACTGAAGGAAGTGAAAGACTCAGTTAAGCACAGAAGAGGAAAGTGGTGGAAAGAACAGCAGGAGCAAAAAGGGAAAAGCAATCAGGGTAAATCATATGTATAGAAATAGAAGTAAAATTAGATGGAATAGGAGAAAAGTATTTTAAATTAGCATTGTCCAGAATATAAAGAATATAAAGACCTAAGATCCTAAAATTTCTCTTTTAAAGAGCGAAGAGCCATTAGAGACTTTGGGGTGGAGGTGGGGGCTGGGGGAATGCCAAAGCAATTCTCTTCGGGGGCAGCAAGGACTTCTGAAAACATTCTAGTCTATCCCCATTCTTTTATGTTCAAAAACTGAGGTCCAGCTAGATAAATGACCTGTTCACATTCACATTTATTCATGACCTGTGTCTCCTGGTTCCCAGGCCAAAGTTCTTATGCCTATCCATGGAGCACTAAAGGCATTTAAAAAATAATATGATGAATACTGCAACAGTCAATAGTCCATGACCCAGGTCTATGAGGGATTAAAAGAAATACAAAGAAAGAAATTTATTTGTGAGACTCCACAGAAAAAAGTCTGCATTGAGGCATGGTGAATGACTAACAAACAATCAGTGTTTGCTCAAGTAGTAACCTTATATGTTATTCTGTATACAACCACGTATGAGAGGTAATTCACACGTCTCTTTGGTGATATAACTGTTAGGGTAGTATTTGGTATTACTTACCAGGTATTTTCAGGGATAAAATGGAGACATTATGTGTGGATCATCTCTAAGAAGTACAATTTTAAAAAGGAACAGGAAAAGCTAAGTTGTGCAAAGGATAGTAGAATTATTCCATGAAACTGGACCAAGGTAGGGCCTCTACTCTGTTTTGCCCAGGATGGGAGATGCCAAGTGAGAAAACCCTTTCCTCTCCATGATCTGGCTGGCTAGGAAGAGAGACTCAGTGAAGACCCCAGTTCAAGAAAGCAAATCCTTCAAAGTCACAGGTAGCATTTCAGAGCAATTATATCCATTTGTATTTCCAGAGATTTAGGGGAAATTGCCACCTGGGTGCAATGATCTAGTGCCTTAAGGACACCTTACCAGAGTGACATTTCCTTGGGGCAGTCCAGTGTTTTTTTTTTTTTTGGGGGGGGGGGCAGTCCAGTTTTTAAAGTCTAAAATTATTATTTTGTCAATGCACCCAAAGTTCACCATTCTTTAAGGAACTAACATCATGTTAGTTCTCACATGTTAATCAGATTCATAAAACACTGCTGCAATCACCAAAATGCCAATGAGAAAAAGTGGACCACAATACACAGGGTCACTCATCAAAGCATGCATTCTCTTTGAAAATCTATTTAGGACGTCAAGCATAATCAAAAAATTGTGTAGTGTGCATGGAGGCAGAAGAAGAACTATGCAAATGGCCTTGAAGCCCACTGAGCAATCCACATGCACATCCACATAGATCCGCCAAACAGGAGAGAACACACATGTTCACTGGTCAGGGCTGAAGTAAGTTAACAATTTTTTTTCATGAAGTGTTTTATACTATTAAAAAAAAAAACTTGGAGGTAGATTTTTGAGCAATTCTAAACAACTATGTAAGAGGTGCAATTAGAATCTTAACATGATAAGTGGGTTAAAAATACTCAAAGCAAAATGTTACTTGGCTGAAAGTTTGTGTTTGTTAAAACTATTCTATGAACTCTTTCCAGGTAATTTCAGATTAATATGATAGCAGCTGCTAATTAGACTATGAAGGAAATTAGTGAATTAATTGCGGTTATCTTGGAACAGCAGCCTTCCAGAATATCGTGGTGGGAGGGGGACTTGCTTAAAATTGCTTATTTCAGAAATAGTTTAGAGAGTAATATAGGAATACTAGAGAGACAGAAACACACAGCATTGTTAGAGAAAAAGCAAACACTTTAATACTGCCTATAAAAGTGATTTATGAAAATATTAGATTAAAATAAAAAAAACAGATACTTCATTCAATTGGATTTATTTAAAGTGTACTATTAAAATTAATGGTACAAATATATGCACCAAGTTAAAAATCTTATGTAGTCTCTGCAAAATCTCATAATTTGATGTTTGACCAAATGTTTTCATCGTTTCTCTAAGCTTGACTTGGATCTTTTGGGTGTTTTCAAATTCTTAAACTGTCTAACTAAAATAAGCTTCCATTTTATCTATTCTGGTGCAATGATCAAAATATCAATGGAGGTAATGAGCTCTACTGTCTGCTAATATAGCCAGGATACCCACTCTGCCAGATAACTTCAAGATTCACAGATCCTTTTATTCAGCTTCATGGTAACTCTATCACAGCAATACACTATCCGGCTGGCCTTCCTGATTACAGAAAAAATGGCTTTATGGCAGGGATGTGTAGATACGTGGGTATAACCTATATACAAGAGATACAATCCCAGAGGAAAATCCAAGCCAAGCTTTGTCCTTCTTTCAGTTAGAAAGAATTCTGACCATCAGATTAACTTATCCTACTATTTTTCTGGTCTGAAATGCTTCCACTTAGAAGTTGGTAGTTTCTTTCTTTCTTTCGCTTTTTTCAGAATTTATTATTTTTTTGTTTTTTTATTTTTATGGCTTTTTCTATTCCTGCCCCTCTTTCAGGCTGAACTTTTCTCTCACAGATATTCAAACAATCTTCCCATCCTTGTTCTTCAATTACTACTTTCATTTATCCATAAATGTACCATAAAAATTGTTTCTAGGCAAGAAGACTATAGAACTGCGCTAAAGATTGGAAACAATATAAAAGGGTAAGACATAGTCTCTAGCTTCCAAATGCTGTACTCTAAGTAGGAAGAGAAACCAGGCCCATGGTACAGTTAAACAACAGCAACAACAAAAGACTATTCAAATAAATTCTAATCCACCAATGCTGACCAAGCACAGAAAGCACTGCTGGAATTCGGATGCAGAGAAGACAGGCCGTCAACAAGGAGGAGCTCACAAAAGTGTGGGTGGAGCAGTGACAGCCTAATTTGGGGTGGTGGACCTTTTGCCACTGCCAAATTCTCAGGAAGGCTAGACTGTGACACCATCAAAAAAAGAAAAGAAAGGAAAGGAAAGGAAAGGAAAAAGAAAAGAAAAAAGAAAAGAGAAAAGAAAAGAAA